>NC_140165.1:299755435-299815435 GCF_963971535.1 Notolepis coatsorum
AGGCAGAAGCTACAAGGTGCATGTGGTCCAACTCTTCAATCTCAAGATAACTATCAAGCTGGGACAAAGCCCACCTCTCTGCCCCGCCAGCACAGTGCTGTCAGAAATGACAGAGGGAATACTTACAGGTCCCACATTATACTCCTCTTCAGCAAGTTACTGTAATATAGGTCTCAGAGGTGTTTTTTTGCTGAAAATACCACTTACGTTACTTACCCCTCTGTTTCAGTCCTGTTCTCAACAGGCTGTTTCTGTGTCATATACCTTTAAATGCAAATGAGCTGCTCCAGCTCCCCCAACGCCATTCACCAGAACTGTCAAACGTGGCATTGCAGACCTGATATAACTCAAAATCCAGCAATTTCCTATCCTACTTCGGACTTAAAAATGTTGTCAGAAACATATTTTAGGTTTAACCACACATTGCAATGAGCTTTTTTGGTGTGACATCACATAAAGACGGAAGTCCAAGCGACTCGTTAAAAGGCACAGTTCTGAATACAGGCTGTGTGCAAAATCTGACTGGGTTTCACAGTGTTAGTAGACCCATCAGAGACCCAAATGTATGTGCACAAGCACTGAAAAAGTACGTTTTCATAATATGGGACCTTTAAAATCCCCATGAAACAGAAAGCAGAATGCTATTTGATTCCACATATTTATGTGTTTCCTGTAAAAACAGGAAGCTAGGGAGGGACTTGTAGTGATATTGATTGGCATTTATAGTAGCCAATAGTGTTGAATGTGCATTACGGTCAACCCATTAGCTAGCAAGCTAATGTTAGCACATAGGTTAGCAACATTAGCTAGCAAGCTAACATTGAACATTTGTTCAATTTAGTTAAAGAGGGCGGCCGCAGCGGACTAAGCGTCTGTCTACCACCACAGAGACAGTGGGATTGAATCCAGCTGTGGTGCTTCCATCCAGGTTGGCCAACCGTCCATACTAATACAATTGGCAGTGTTAGCGGGTGGGAAACCCGGCGAGGGTGGGTCCTGGTTGTTGTAAGACTCCTACAGTTCGTTCGGGGCGCCTGCACAGGCAGGGAAGGATCTGGGAGAGGTGTGACCTTCCACTTCCACACGTTACACTCTCCCAGTGAGAGTCCGCGCTGCCAGGTGAAAAGAAGTGGTGGGCTGGGTACACATGTGTCGGAGGAAGCATGTGATAGTCTCCGCCCTCCCCCTCCCGGACCGACGGTAGGGGGTAGAGTGCGCAACGACCAGGAAGGGGATTGGGAATTGCCATAATGACTAACATTGGGATGGGAGAAAAACGGAAAATAAGGGGGGGGGAATATAATTCAAATTTAGTTAAAGAGGCAGAGTGTTAGCTCAGTTACAATGTGCTGTACATGAGCGGCACGGTGGTGTAGTGGTTAACACTGTCGCCTCACAGCAAGAAGGTCCAGGTTCGAATCCCGCTTGGGACCAGGTTTCCATGATGCCAGTTACCCAGGTGGGTATCTCCCAGGCCTTTCTGTGTGGAGTTTGCATGTTCTCCCCGTGCTCGCAAGGGTTCCCCCCCCCGATAAGATAAACCCAATGGAAAAACATGCACAACAACAAGATCGCTAACGCTGTGGCGTCCTTGACGAAGACGGACAGGAGCACTTGGATTGGTCCCCTGGCGCGGCTCACGTGGCGCCTGTCTGCTCCCGGCTGCCCTTGGGGGGGAAGGACGACGGGATGGGTTAATCGCAGTACGCATTGTATGCATGGTTCGCATGTGTGCCAAATAATGACCTCGGAGCAGGTCCTAAATTATATATTATTATTATTATTATTATTATTATTAGTGATTATAGAAAGCATTTAATTGGACACAAAATGTGTATATGCCTCAGTGTGCTGGATGACTCGTCACATTTTTTTTTCATTTTCTAGGAAATGACAAACATCTATTTTGATTTCATGGGGCTTTAAGTCCTGCTCCACTTCAGAGGAGGCCAAGGCAGGAGGGTGTCTCTGACCAAGCTGCTGATACTACAGAAGGCAGAGGGAGAGGAGAGGAGACAAGGGCTCCCATTGATCACACAGATGCTTCATGGGACGGTTAGAGCAGACAGGTAAGGGAAAGGGCCTTTATATGTCACTGCACACAGTGTTTCTAGACAGCTTCCTGAGGGCTATACCTCCACACCAAATAGTACCATGACAACCAAGCAGTCTTATTTAAAAAATAAAAAATCATATTAGTAATAATCATATGTCGTGAAAAGAGCATTGGATTTCTGTAGTTTCTGTAATAGCCTATATCGAATATGCAAACGTCTAGCATTTCTACTTGGATGATTGAATAGAGGCAATATTCATTTTGATTTATGATACAAGTACATAATTCTAACCTCTGAATGATGTGGCATGTTGAGTGTAATGGACATGACGTTTAAAATATCCTCCAAAGTGATTGGTTGTATTTCTCAAGCACATTTCATTATGACACCAAAGAAAAACACTTTCAGTTTTGATCGATGTGTTTGATCAAAAACCTTTACGCTATTTCAATGACTGTGTAACGTGATTTTGGTTTTCTAATGGTTTACTACCTGTAGGCTTATTACTTATTTAGTTAGCACAATCTTGTACTTTATAATGTCTGTACAACACTGTGCCACTTTAGCCTCGCTATTCAAATTGTACCCTTGGGGAAATCCGTCCTCTGCATTTGACCCATCCTATTAAGGAGCAGTGGGCAGCCCACGCAGTGCGGCGCCCGGGGACCAACTCCACTTGTAATGCCAGTACTGTACCTTGGTCAAGGGCAATGGCAGGAAACTGGAGTACTGGAAGAAACCCACGCAAACACAGGGAGAACATGCAAACCTGTTAACAGAATTCGGCTATAGGGCGACAATAATGTGGTCAAGAGGCATGGTTTCTATCTTGAGCCTGAACTGGTGTGGTTTCTTTTATTCACATGGAAAGAGCAGTAACACAGATCTTCTCTCACTGAGAGACATGGGGGAGAGAAGAAGTGGGAGGAGACATCTACTTTATACTCGCCACATGGTGGTGTACCTGGGTGGCTCCGCCTAGAGCGCCCTCTAGTGGGAACAGATAAATATGCAGCTAGACAGTTACTGGTGGAGACAGTTATATATGCAGGTAAACAGTTACTAGTGTAAACAGCCATATATACAGTTAGACAGTTACTAACAATCCTACACAGAAAGCCCCCCCCCCCCTGCTGGCCAAACCCATGCTGAGGTTTGAACCCTGGACCTTCTTGCTGTGAGGCAACAGTGCTAACCACTGCTCCACTGTGCCGCTCAATGCTGCTAGACATTATTAACTTTCACTGTATTGAATGTTAAATGTTGAGTGATGTTTCGGCTTGCAAAACCCTATGATGTCCTACTGTTCTTGTCCCATGTGTAAGTATGTGCTGTGATAAACTAGGTTCTTGGCAACAATTTGCCAAGAAAGAAAATTTGCATTCTTTGTACTTTGTATGGCAACACACCCAAACACACACTACATAGACTGGATAGGGATATAAAAAGGGCATCCAAAAATTATCAACTGCAAACTCCCCACACTGGACTCCATACACAAACACACACACAAACAAAATCATCAGTGACCCTCTGCACCCAGCTCACAACCTATTCCAACGCCTCCCCTCTGGTAGGAGGTCCTGGTCACTGGGCAGTCGAATTGTGAGGTTCAACCACAGTTTCTTCCCCAAGGCCATACAACTGCTCAACTCCTCCTAATCTTCACCCCATGCTTGTTATGTTCTGTGGTTTTTGTTACGTTGCACCTGATGTTTGTATTTTTTCGTACTGTACTGTTCCGTAGGTGTATTTTTTAGGTGGTGTATTTCTGTACTGTACTGTTCTGTTGTGTCTTTTATGTGGTGTATTGTCGCAGCTACCACCTGCACCGTGTATGAATTCCACCGACCTGGCCGTGTGGCAATAAAATGAACTTGAACTTGAACTTGTACTTGGCGAAGAGGTCGGCTAAAGCTATGGGCAGGGGTGGGCTCAGCACGTCTTGCATCAACCCAATCACAAGAAAAGATTTGTTCAGCCAATGGAAAAATAGCATAGGAAAAATACCAGTATTCTAACTTCTGATTGGGTGGGCAGCCTAGAGCATGCCTCCAACGTCTCTCCTCTGCTCTCTGTTTTAGCGAGGGTGGGGCTAGCCCTCCACACACACACACACACACACACACACACACACACACACACACACACACACACACACACACACACACACACACACACACACACACACACACATTCAAGATTCAGGAGTTTTATTTGTCACATACATACACAAGACATCCAGTGAAATGTAGGTGGCCATGCCTGCCTCGATTGTGCAAAAATACAAATAATAAAATAGAATAGACATGATAAAAAAGTGATATGAATAAAATACCATGCTAAGCATAAGAAATAAAGGTAATGAGTAATATATGGCTGACATCCTGGCTGACATGGCTGACATCATACCTCAATGACCGCTCCTACCAAGTGTCATGGAGAGGGACCCTGTCGGCCACCCGCCCCCTGCGGACGGGTGTCCCCCAGGGCTCGGTCCTAGGACCCCTTCTACACTAAATCACTGGGTAACATTATCACGTCTCATGGCTTCTCGTATCATTGTTATGCCGATGATACTCAACTCTTCCTCTCCTTCCCTCCCTCAGATATCCACGTCTCTGAGCGGATATCGGCCTGTCTGTCCGACATCTCCGCTTGGATGACGACCAACCACCTCAAACTGAACCTAAGCAAAACAGAATTGCTCCACCTGCCGGCCAAATCCTGCCCCCTGACCGACCTTTCCATCACAGTCGAGAATGCAGCTGTGACCGCGTCCCCGACAACCAGAACCTGCAGATTCCTCCTGAGCAACGTCAGAAGGATCCGCCCCTTCCTGACAAAAGAAGCCACCCAACTCCTCATCCAATCAACAGTCATCTCCCGCCTCGACTACTGCAACGCACTGCTCGCTGGCCTCCCGGCCACTGCCACCAAGCCTCTTCAACTCATTCAGAACGCAGCGGCCCGCCTGATCTCAAACCTACCGAAGTCGGCCCATGTCACCCCACTTCTTAGGGACCTGCACTGGCTCCCCATTGCTGCACGTATCCGCTTCAAGGCCCTCGACCTAGCATACCGTGCGGCAAAGGGAACCGCTCCCGCCTACCTCCGGTCAATGGTCTCTAACTACACACCCTCAAGACCCCTACGTTCTGCATCTTCTGGCCGCCTCAGACCTACTCCTATCCAAGCCCCGAGAGGGTCATCAAAGAGAAGTCGCCTATTCTCAGTCCTTGCCCCACAATGGTGGAATGAACTACCCACCCCAGTTAGGACAGCCGAAACCCGTCCAATCTTCCGCCGTCGACTAAAGACGCACTTCTTCAACCATTATCTGAAATAATAATAGTAAAAAAATATATAAAAAAAGATATATATATATATATATATATATATATATATATATATATATATATATATATATAAAAAAACTCTAACCCTAACTAACCTTACTGTCATTGACTTGTCCTAATAAACTAACCTACACTGTAACACGCAACACTTTGATGAACATTGTTACTCAGCTGATAGAGTTGTACCCTTCCTGATGACTTGTCGTACAGAACTTGTAAGTCGCTTTGGATAAAAGCGTCAGCTAAATGACTAAATGTAAATGTAAAAATGTAAATATATACAATAATATACAAATATACAATTGGGACTATTGCAAACAAGTACAGTGACCTTTTTGTAGTGTATTTGTATGTGGGGTGTGTGAGAGACGTGTAAGTAAGTGAGGATGTGTAGTGTGTGTGTGTGTGTGTGTGTGTGTGTATGTGTGTGTGTGTGTGTGTGTGTGTGTGTGTGTGTGTGTGTGTGTGTGTGTGTGTGTGTGTGTGTGTGTGTGTGTGTGTGTGTGTGTGTGTGTGTGTGTGTGTGTGTGTGTGTGTGTGTGTGTGTGTGTGTGTGTGTGTGTGTGTGTGTGTGTGTGTGCGTGCGTGCGTGCGTGCGTGTGTGTGTGTGTGTGTGTGTGTGTGTGTGTGTGTGTGTGTGTGTGTGTGTGTGTGTGTTCCTGTGTGTGCGTGTGTGGAGAGATCAGTGTTCAGTGTTCTGATGGCCTGGGGGAAGACAGCATGGAGCGGTGCAGAGCCAGAGGAGAGGCAGGTGAGGAATAACGTTACTTGATGTAGCAGGGTGGATTATCCCTGCTTTGTGGGAACGGTTGCTGGCAGTCACCAGGTAGCTGGACACAGTAGAGCTCCGTCTGACTGCACCCTCGTCTTTGGGCCTGGAGCGTCAAACTGGGACCCGGTAGTGGGAGTGAATAGGGCCCGGGATTTACCAACCTGGTTTAGTACTCTGGTCTTCCTCGCCTCTCCGGGGTGGTCAGCAGTACTCCCCAACTCGCTCTCACTTCCCCGAATACCTCCGTTAACCCTCCCACACCTAGTGACTGATATGCATAAATAGATTTGTTCCTCCCGCAAGCAGTACCCTCCCTCGATGACCACTAGAGACCTTAATGACTGGAAGGAGAAAGGGTTAAATAATAATAATATTACCTGCATCAAAAAGGGTTAGGGTTACGCTCAGTAAAAGACACACACACTGTGCTCCCATTCAGTTTGTTATTATTGCATCATTGTTATTGTTACACAATAATTACAGTCTGGTATTTATGTGATTACGCCCTAGGCACCAAGTGCTCTCGCTGTAAAACGTGCTGCCCACGTCTGGGCTAGACACAGTACTAATACCTTCCCTAAGGGTTTACATATACTGTTCTAGTACTCCCAAATATGGGGGGAAAAGGGAGGACAAGGGGAAGGAATAAAAGGGTTCACTGAATGGGAATTTAATATGGATAAACATGCACGTTATTACACTTAAATAAAATTACAAATGTGGGCCCACTTTACCAAACAAAAGTCCTAGCTAAAGCCGGCTTCTAATGTTTGGGGTTGCCCCTCCACGCTGCTGTTAGCGTTCGGTTCAAACAACAATTCTCTTCGCCCTTTAGGCCGTGACACACTGTGCACTGTGCAATAAGATCCTGAGCATCGAAGCTCTATTGTACTCAACCAAGATGGCGGCCTCGCCGCGCCACCACCGTCCGGGTAGCAAGATGGCGTCAAACGCTCTCGTCACCGGCACTGGGTGGAAGAATATGATCCAGTGTTACTGTTTATAATCCATATTCCAGCCGGTAGGAGAAGGAGAAACTCGCGTCATTGTTTGTAGAGAATATCAATGGAAACTAGTCAACATGTCTTTGTGCACAAAGGGGAGATAAAAGGCCAGTCAGCACTTCTGAATAATAGCAACATATTCAGGGTGCTACATTTCCCCCCACTTTGAACTTGCTAAGTCCTCTGCAAGTTAACTCAATGAAACACCAACCAATGCATGCATGAAAACGGTCCTGAGACCAACAGTTTCACACATAGATCGACAATCACACATATTAGGCCAACAGTTTCACACACTCCTTCATGAATTGTAAACACTGTTCAACAAACACACTCTTCAGCCCGTAGTCCTGGCGATACCGAGCGGGTAGCCGACCTCTGGTGCTCCTCTGGGGCCGGGCGGGTTCGACTCCCCCCCGTCCGACTCCGCGTCAGATCCTTCAGTGCCTGTTGGCGGGTCATTGACTACGGCCTCGCCCTCTGGGGCCATCGGTTGGCCGCCAGCGGCCCCCTCTTCGCCCCTCGTCTTTGCCGTCCTCTCCCGAGGGGTCCGACTCCACCTCTCCTCCCTCGTCCGGCGTGTCTTCAGCGACGACCCGAGGGGCCCAGGTGGGTTACACGCCCTGGGACCCGGTTCCCGAGGACGATAGCCGGCGGGCTCCGCGTCTGTCCCAGACGAGCTCCGCAAGCGCGTAGGAGCCCTCCTGGACTTTCGGTCGTGGATCCGCTTCGCACTTGCTCTCGCAACCTCCGCAGCAGCCTTCAGTCGCTCCTTCTCCGTGGGTACAGAGTCTGGTTCTGACCGCATCAGGACTCGCGGCCGGGCGCCAGCGCTTCCGTCGGGCTGGCCGCAGTGGTATCGAATCCTACGAATACTACGGCACGCTACCACACCTCCCCCCTCAGACCATGGTCTGGCGGTCGCCAGGTCGGACGACCCGCCTGCTGCTGTGTGGGTGACGCCCTGTACTTGTGGGGGAGGAACCTCACCGCCCGGTGCTTCCGTCGGGCATGGCTCTCCCATCGCGCGGGGGCACTCGCGGCCGATATGGCCGGGCTGTTGACAGGTGTAGCAGATCAGTCTCCCATCCTGGCTCCGGCGGGGTAGTCTGCGCGGGGTAGAGGGCACGTCTCCCCTCCGTCGGTTTCCGGCGAAGCCTCTCTGGGGCGTGTCTCGCTCCTGTTGAAACGCCTGGAAGAGCTGCTCCATGCGCGCGCCCAACCGCTCCTGGCCAGCGAAGAGCTGTCGGATGGACTCCTGGAGTGCGGCTATGTCCAGAGGTGGCTCGCGTCTCTCCACGGCGAAGCCGTGTATCCTGCCCCGGGCGGCACCCCTCACGGGGGGCAGGACCACCTCTTCTTCTGACCAGTCAATCGCCGCCAGCATCACTTGGGGGAACGTCCGCGTCCCGTCCTCCCTCACATACCTCCGCACCTCCCGTCTCAGCATCTGGTCCCTCAGGCCGAGCACAAACTGCTCCTGCAGCCGGCCGGCAGGACCGGGGACCTGCCCGGGGTCTCTGTCCTGAAGGCGTCGCATCCGCTCTTGCAGGTCATATGCAAACTCCCGTATGCTCTCCCCATCAGCTTGTCGGCGGTCGAGGAACTCTCCCAGGCGAACACTGACTGGGGTCTTGTCCCCGTACGTCTCCTGTAGCAATCGGAACATGTCGTCCGGCTCTGGGGCGGTCCCTTCCATCACAAAGCGCACCGTCCGTTTAGCCTCGCCTTTTAGATGCTGTTGTACAAACCCCGCCTGTTCGTCGCCGGGCACTCTGCTGATCCGGAAATGCGCTTTCATGTCCCGGATCCAGTCCTCCACCGGCGGCTCTCCTCTCTCTTTTCCCCCTCCGAACTCGCTGCACTTTCGGTCCCGTTGGACGTACATGGTGGAGGGGCCGGTGCGGGGTTCGCGGCCGTCCCGGTCGAGAGCGGCTTGGGTCTTTTCCAGGGCCAGCGCCTGTCGGTCCAGGAGGCCGGCTTGCGTGTGGGCTCTGTTTGCCAGGGCCTTCACCTGTGCGGTCAATTCCTCCATGGTTTCGGCCTCCTCCCTCTTTACCTCGGTGGCGGCGTCTTGGCCGTCTCGTTGCTCCTTTAGGGCCGCCTGAGTGTAGCGCTTCTCTTGGAGTGCCTGTTCGGTCAACTCCTTCATCGCTTCGGCTTGCTGCTTTAGTAGTGCCGCCTGAGTCCGACACTCCTCTTGCAGCTCCTCAAACTTCGCCGCCATCTCCTGCGCGGCGTGGGTCTCCTCTTCGGACATCGTGGGTCTCTCTACGGGTCCCGGTCAAGGGAGTAAGTTAGGATGTTGATCCTGTTTGTGACGCCAAATGTAGCAGGGTGGATTATCCCTGCTTTGTGGGAACGGTTGCTGGCAGTCACCAGGTAGCTGGACACAGTAGAGCTCCGTCTGACTGCACCCTCGTCTTTGGGCCTGGAGCGTCAAACTGGGACCCGGTAGTGGGAGTGAATGGGGCCCGGGATTTACCAACCTGGTTTGGTACTCTGATCTTCCTCGCCTCTCCGGGGCGGTCAGCAGTACTCCCCAACTCGCTCTCACTTCCCCGAATACCTCCGTTAACCCTCCCACACCTAGTGACTGATATGCATAAATAGATTCGTTCCTCCCGCAAGCAGTACCCTCCCTCGATGACCACTAGAGACCTTAATGACTGGAAGGAGAAAGGGTTAAATAATAATAATATTACCCGCATCAAAAAGGGTTAGGGTTAGGCTCAGTAAAAGACACACACACCGTGCTCCCATTCAGTTTGTTATTATTGCACCATTGTTATTGTTACACAATAATTACAGTCTGGTATTTATGTGATTACGCCCTAGGCACCAAGTGCTCGGTAAACAGACTAAGTGCTGCCCACATCTGGGCTAGACACAGTACTAATACCTTCCCTAAGGGTTTACATATACTGTTCTAGTACTCCCAAATATGGGGGGAAAAGGGAGGACAAGGGGAAGGAATAAAAGGGTTCACTGAATGGGAATTTAATATGGATAAACATGCACGTTATTACACTTAAATAAAATTACAAATGTGGGCCCACTTTACCAAACAAAAGTCCTAGCTAAAGCCGGCTTCTAATGTTTGGGGTTGCCCCTCCACGCTGCTGTTAGCGTTCGGTTCAAACAACAATTCTCTTCGCCCTTTAGGCCGCGACACACTGTGCACTGTGCAATAAGATCCTGAGCATCGAAGCTCTATTGTACTCAACCAAGATGGCGGCCTCGCCGCGCCACCACCGTCCGGGTAGCAAGATGGCGTCAAACGCTCTCGTCACGGGCGCTAGCAAGTGGGGCTGGAGCAGGGGGGCAGTAGCGGGCTGAGAGCGCGTGCTGGGTGATGGCGACCTCTGCTGGACGGAAGAACTCCCGTGCTGGGCTGACGACAGCCGGGGCAGAGCAGACGTCGAAACACCGGCGAAGACTGGTTGTTGACGGCCAGTGCTGGGTAGACGCGCAGCAATGCTCTAGCCCTACCTTAGCTGAAGCTACTCTTTGGGTCCCAAACAGCCCTCCTGCTATACGGTTATACTGTTACGCAACGTGGCTGGCTACACCACCGGTCTCTTCAGCGCCTCGCGCTCTGTGTATACTGGAGTCAATATAGCCGTTAGCAGCATGCTAAATATACCGCACACACTGCTACTATAACACGCTATCTATGGACGTTAGTCCTTGGGTTCGGTTTCTCTTACTCACGCACTATCACGGATACTTCTAGAATAACCCGTCACTAGCAAGTATGTCTCGTCACCCGTCGCTCGCTCCGGCGGGGCTCTCTGGCTTCACTTCTTTAACGGGGCTATTCCAAAGCACCTCCCGTTGTAGCTGCGACCGTTCATGGCTACATCCAACGCCGAAAGAGAACTTCCTGTTCCCCTCACCTCCAGGTGATTCCCTCTTCCTCGTTGCTTGCTTCTCTCCACGCTCAGCCTGCCACCTGCCGCCCCCTGCTGGCACCGCCACCTAGCGCCACAGGGAAGCACTGGGTGGAAGATTATGATCCAGTGTTACTGTTTATAATCCATATTCCAGCCAGTAGGAGAAGGAGAAACTCGCGTCATTGTTCGTAGAGAATATCAATGGAAACTAGTCAACATGTCTTTGTGCACAAAGGGGAGATAAAAGGCCAGTCAGCACTTCTGAATAATAGCAACATATTCAGGGTGCTACATTGAGTTGACAACTCGTTACGTTACTGTAAGTGCAATAAATACGGAAAAAAGGAAAGTTCTCAATGGCCAATTATACAGAGTCAGCAATACAATACACAACAGTATCATCTGCATACAGAGCGGCTTGACAACCATTCAGCGAAGACACAATATCATCAATATAAATAGTGAAAAGGACAGGACCTAGAATTTAACCCTTTGGCACACCTTTATTTATTGATAGAAAAATATAACCTGACTTTACACACGGACGTTTCCCTGACAGATAACCTTGGAACTAATCACATGCCTTTCTGTCCAAACCAATAGTCGCTAATCTTTTTAAGAGTAAATAAATGGTGATCGACTGTATCAAAAGCTTTTTACAGATCAATAACGAGGGCAGCACAGTGTTTCTTCTTGTCTAGTGCCAATATTATGTCATTAGTAATGAATGAGATGGCTGATAATGTCCTATGGTTAGGCTCTGAATCCAGATTGGTGTGGGCTTAGTACAGAGTGATTTGAGAGAAAGGACTTAAGTTGATTGACTCCAAGACTTTCACTAAGCAGGGTAACTTGGAGATAGGACAGAAATTCTTTTTAAAGTAGTTTTAGAAAAAAAATTGTCAAAATGATCTTATGGATTGCAGGGCGTCAAATACTAGAAATAACACAATCGTCAACACTAATATGAGCGGGTAGTGAATTAGATTACTTATTTTTTCTTTTAATTAACTGCCTTCCAAAACTGAGCCGGGTTTGTGTAGGAACTTATAAATACATCTAATAAGACAATGCAGAGGATGTTGCCAACCATAATATCATTGATGATATTACAATTGCAATTCCTTTTCATAACCGTGTTCCATTTTCAGTATTACCTAGTTTAAAAACACATTTTGAGCAGTCTTTCAAGTTGGGTCTAGTTGTTTCTGTATCATCTGGGTTAGGTTTAGGTTACCACTGACTTCCTTGAGGTGATCTGAGTTACTATTTAGCAAGTTCAAGTTAAAATCCCCCACCACCAATAGTTCATCATCAGAAAAACAAGAAATGAGGTTTGCTAGAATGTCTATAGTTTCTGTGCCAGCAGCTGAGGTCTATACACACCTATTACAACCATTGAGGAGGGCCCCAATCGGATCTTTAAAGCAATAAATTCTAAATGTTTTTGGCATGGAGGCTGAATCTAAAATGGATACTGATAAACTCCCTTTGACATATACGACCACTCCAACCCCGTCCCCTCCCAACTCTATCCACTCTGTACAGATTGTAGCCCATTAATTAGAGCTACATCCAAATCAACAATGCTTTTCTTAAGCCACGACTCACTTAGGACAAGGATATCAGGGTCAGACTGTAAAATGTATGTATTCACAAAGTCAAAGGCAAAAGGCGTCTGATATTTAGATGGGTTCCCATGGACTAAGCTCAAAATCATTAAAACCACGTTGACAGCTCCGCCCCCCCCCCCCCCCCCCCCACCATATAAACTCTGAACTCTGACTCCATTGCCTACACCCTAGGCTCTGTTACCCATACTGTACGACTCTGAACTCTGTTGCCTATACTCAATGTATACCTACTGCTTCACTGTCTACCTCTGTATGATAGCATGTACAACAGTGCTGTATATACCGCATATTTACATATACATCTTTATATTACAGCATATACCCATTTGTCTGAATATATCTGCACATAACCCCTCTATATACTAGCTGGAACACCTGCACATAACCCTTTGATCTGTATGATAGCATGTACTATAATGCTGTATATACCATATATATATATATATTTATTCCCACTGCATATACTGTATACCTATCCCCACCTCTCTGTACTTAACTGCACATAGTCCTTTACTATATCTATATCTGTACATATCCTACTAGTTCCACTGCTGGTCAATTATTAGTCATTCTTGTCTCTATGTATATAATACAACTCTGTACATTACACTCAGTAGTACCAATTTGTATATTTTGTACCCAGTTTAACCACCTGTACATTGTATATTACTGTTGCACCTTACTGCTATACATTTGCACTCTAGTTGGATGCCAAACTTATTTTTGTTGTGCTATACTTGTGCTGTATAATGACAATACATTTGAATCGAATCTAATAAAAAATTACACATGCATTCAGTGTTGGGCTATACGCATGAAAAATGGTGGTCACTCCTCTACTCCAATGTAATGTATAAATGAATGGAGAGTGAGTGTAAATGAAGGAGCTGGTAGTATTTCTCCAGGCTTTGGACCTTTTCCAATAACACTGGCTTCTAGTGACCTTTCCTGGTAGGCGAATGATTTGCTGAAGGTTCCCATGGACTAAGCACAAAATCATTAAAATGACCCATGCTGGCAGACAGACTGGCCACATTGCAACGTGGGCCAAATGTTACAGCACCTTATGAAGTGTGAAAGGTTAGCCAGGAAACAGGGCGAAGGGCTGAAGGCAGAGTGCAATAAACCTTTAACATCAGTGTTGGGCTATACGCATGGCAAATGGTGGTAACGATCCTCCACTCCAATGTAATGTACTGTACAGTATAGCTGAGGAGTGAGTAGTATATCCCTGTAAAAAATTATTTAGAAGTCCACTAGTCTGCAATTCATGTCTTCGTGCATTATTAAGATTTCATATTGCTGCAATTTACTTAGATTTTCAAATGCTTAATGGTCAGATTTTACTATATACTATCTGAGACCTCTTTGATCATTTGAGGTCTTGCTATAGTCATTATATCCGTGAAGAGTTTGGCTACTGTAGTAAATGGAAAATAAGCTAAATACGCTGTATTTTTACTCAAATACAGGTCTGAATATTGTTATATTTTACAGTCTCAATATACATGTAAAACTCATTTTTAGATATTACATACTGCCAGTCCTTTGCTGTCAAAAGATCAAACAATAAACTTAAAGGAAAACTCCAACATTTTGGGAAATTAGCTTATTTGCCATCTACCCTGGAGTTAGACAAGAAGATACATACCTTTTTTCTTCTCTGTGCATGCAGTAGGAGTAGGAAGACGCGCACCGTTAGCCTAGCTTAGCGTCAGTCACTGGAAGTAGGTTCCTCCATTAGCCTAGTTCCCAACGTCTTCCTACTCCTACTGCATGCACAGAGAAGAAAAAGGTATGTATCTTCTTGTCTAACTCCATGGTAGATGGCAAATAAGCTAATTTCCCAAAATGTTGGAGAAATCTTCAACCTTACAATCACAGATTCCACCTATAAACCCTAATACTCATCAAGAGTAGGACTAACATTAATGTATAATGAGGTCCCATCAACCTCTTTCACTTTCCAGGTATTCCCCTTGACTCCCGTCTCATCCTGCCTGTTCCTGCAGCCACTGTGTGGCCTGGTTTCCCTGTGGTGAGCTCGGGGAGCAGCTCCAGATGGTAGCTCCATTAGTCGGAGCAGTGGAGCACCCTGGCAATGTAAATAGCCATGTCAGAGGCCCAATAATTGATATGGATGATTACAGACTCTCCTGTCTCTCTGGCTCTCAGGAATAAGGACCAGGAATATCCCCCTAATTGTCAGTGAAGGATGTAAACTGACTGTAGGTCATAATTTTTCCACAAGCAGGGCCCAATATTCCCTGTTGCCTCTTGAGCTCCAAAACAGACTCCTCAGCCCAGGGAAGGGAGGTTACTAGTCTGACCAGCTAAAAACAGCAATATCTACTGTTCTGTACTACCCAAAACAGTATTGACAAGCAGTGAGGTGCTAAATGGACTGCATTTATATATACAGTACTGTCTGTTACCACTACAACTACTGCTCATACTCTACTAATAGTACCACTACTACTGCTAATACTACTACAACTACTACTAAATGGACTGGATTTATATATACAGTACTGTCTGTTACCACTACAACTACTGCTCATACTCTACTAATAGTACCACTACTACTGCTAATACTACTACAACTACTACGAAATGGACTGGATTTATATATACAGTACTGTCTGTTACCACTACAACTACTGCTCATACTCTACTAATAGTACCACTACTACTGCTAATACTACTACAACTACTACTAAATGGACTGCATTTATATATACAGTACTGTCTGTTACCACTACAACTACTGCTCATACTCTACTAATAGTACCACTACTACTGCTAATACTACTACAACTACTACTAAATGGACTGGATTTATATAGCGCTTTTATCCAAAGAGCTTTACAACTTGTGCCTCACATTCACCCATTCATTCACACATTCACACAGTCACACACCAACGGCTGAGACAACCATGTAAGGTACCAACCTGCTCATTGGGAGCAGAAGTGTCTTGCTCAAGGACACATCGACACGTCTTGCTCAAGGACACATCGACACGCTGCCAGACGACTGCTCTACTTCCTGAGCTACTGTCACCCCTGCTAAGACCAAAGGTTCTCCCCCTTGACCCCATTCTCGATGGAGATCCGAGTTTAAAAGCAAAGTTGTGCGTAAGCAGACTAGTTAGTGAAGACCACTGTCTGTTTAGCTCACTATGTGCACGGCAATGAATCATTCGAACAAAATGTGAGATGAAGAAGAGAATTTTCCTTCGGAGAGGCATAATATAAGTTAATGAAAACCTTGGGTAGTTCCTTTGCTGAGCTGGAACAGAGCTATATGAGTGTGTAATTACTCCGCCACTGTGGCACTGCTTGAGGTGGTATTATAATCAACTCCGTGAGGACATAACTGGGGCACACTGTAGAACTATATCACACCATGCAGCCCATGCCTTAAACTGGTGTCTCGTTAAGCTGCCAACGAGCATTATCTTAGCGCAGTATTCTAGAACAAATCATATGTCGTGCTGAAGGCCACAGCTGCCCAATGATATCATATCACTTTCTATTTCGGAGGGTAATACAGCACTTCCCTCACGTCAACGTGTAACGTGACATCAGTGTACTTTAGCCAGTGGCTGTTTTGTCAATCACAATTCAAAATTAAAAATAATAGACAGCACAAGTGGTCACCCCCCCCCCCCCCCCCCCCCCTCGTCTATTAATTAAGGGTGAAATTTAGTATAGAACTATATTTCCCCAAGAGCTAAGGTATCATTTCCGTGTCTCCGCTCCCTTATTTTTGTCAGAATTGGCAGTGAAGTCTGCTCATTTAGACATATCATTTTCTGAGCATTAATAAATACCTTAATAAATACACACCTGCCGGGTCAGTGCTGTCACAACCAAGATAGTAGCTGAAATTTATTCTTTGAGTTGAATACTTTTTCCTACAGTATAAAGGTGCATGTTCACCACTTCTTCTGTTTGGTGGAGGCTGTAGCCTATATTGTACGTCAAGCAAGTTGTGTGTCTCTGGGAAATATCGCACAGCGCAATGTTTTAAGAAATGTTGTTGATTGATTGATTGATTGAAAACTTTGTTAACAGATTGCAGAATGGGTACAATACAGTACGGCTCAATACAAACAATTGTTAAGAGGATGCAGACCGGAAAAATACTTTAGTCTTGTTTACATCCGGGTCCCCCATTTTCAATTCATCAAGACATTTATGACATACAAGACATATACACAATATACAGTACTGTTTAAGAGAAAGAGATCTTACAAGAAAAATATATACATTCGAAGGGGAAGAAACTGTACATTGGAGGGGGTTGGGTGGGTGGGTGGGGGGTGCTTGGACATTTACCGGGGCAAGTTTCTAATTGCAGAAACAAATGGTTTGTTTGATCCATAGTTTGATTTTATCGAAGTGTTATGTATTGTGAAATATTATACAGATTGTAAAATGAGCAGAGGGTGGATGGGGGGTCGGTACTCCCCCAGAAATAAGTAATAGTAACAACGCAATTTCCTGCAATGTGTACATGCAAAGACTTTGGGGGAATTATTGTAAAACTCCATTAAATCACTTTACATTAGGATAACGACTATATATTTATTTAGAGATTTGTGGTTAAACTGATCCTGAATCAGTGTTCTGTGTCTTGAGAGCTCAGCTGCACGCCATTGTTCATACTTCACTGTTCATACTTTTTGCACATTACTGCTCAATTGCACAGCCCTGCTAAATATTCCATCCCACTGTATTGCTATTTAAATATTTTATTCTATATTCCATTTAACTTTATTCCAACCTTTTATTTTATTCTACTGTAATTGTCTGTCCGTAATGTTGCACCAAAAAACTACCAAATCAAATTCCTTGTAGCAGACATCCATCATTCACTACAGCAGACCTCTAGTGAATTGCAGACACTATTAACCTCAACTATTTCTTGTTGGACGGACTACAGTTGAAAATAGTTGAGGAAAGTAGTGTCTGCATGTTACGGCTTCACCTCCACAACCCTCCATACCTGCCTCACACACCCCCTGCACTTCAGCTCAACCCTCCATACCTGCCTCACACACTCCATGCACTTCAGCCCGTGCACTACGTGCAGTCGTGCACGTAATAGGCGCAGGTGAAATGAGTTACGCTGATGGATGGAGATTCCACACCTGCTCCCACTCTACCACTCTGCCTACGAGAAGCATGGTTCTCCATTCATTCAGCGTCAGATCTTTCCTAAGAATGGCCTGGCAAGTATCCTCTACATTTTCTCACATTATGCTGTTTGTCTTATGTGTGTTTGTATATTTTGACATTGTATTGTCCCGTATACAATTCTCTCGTGAATTTTGACGTTGTATTTTTCCCATGTACGATTTTATCGTGAGGACTTATTTTTCTCTCCGTGTCCTCCACAGCCCACTACCTCCAGCGATCCCCACCGGCCACTACCGCCTGCCCGCCAGGCTAAAACACCCAGACACACCGCACCTGTTTACCCCCCCCCCCCCCCCTCTATGCAGTAATAAATACCCTACGGGGTTAAACATTATTCTGCCTCCCGTGTTGTGCATTTGAGCCCACCAGCTACAGTGACTTAACACTGCAGTTCACTAGAGGTCTGCTCTAGTAGTTGGAGGGCCGATGTGGTCGAGCTCTCAAGACACAGAACATGTTGGTAAGCTTTATGCCTGATTATCACATGCCCTCCTCACCATAGGCGACCTTAAGGTTCAGGGGGCCCATTTCAAGATCAAATATAGGGCCCTTATCTTAATCCCCCCCCAGGAGAATTTTAAGTGAGCCTTGGACATAAACTGAAACATACCTCTGATGCATAACAAATTTGTTCTCTGACTTAAATGTGTAACTGCCCTCACAGAATTCTCTCTCAAACACACACACAGACCCTGGAGATTTCCATTGCTTGGTTTTTATGTCAAGAGCAAGGTTTCTTCTACAAGGTGAAAGACTTTGTCAGTGAACATCTTTCTGTGTTGGTGATGTGCCCTTTTCAAGCGTTTCCATCAATTATCCACATTGGCACAATGTGTGCATTTTGTCAAATTCGGGGACCTGCTAGTGGGCGGGGCCTGTTTCAATTTAAATGGGTGAAACATATAAGGTGCATTCATTGTTAGATGCTATGTTTGCACACCTCTTGGTGTGAAATTCTCACACACAGTCGCTGTTTAATCCATCTCTATCATAGACTAAACTAAATCTGTAATGTGCTCAGTCGTACTCGATGCTGGAGAATATTATGTGATTTAGCCTGTCGATTATGTGATTTAGCCTGGGCGGTGGCTAGTTCTAGCGAAAGCCGAACTAGAATGGAGAAGTAAGACAACTCCTTCCCTCCACTAGTCTGAGGGTCCACCTTGGGCAAGTGTTAGTACCCTCTCTAGCCTCCCTACCTAGGGATACAGGGTGCATAGGGCAGATGGAGCTCATAGCCATGCAAGGCAACCAATCTAGGAGAAGGACACTCCGAACAAAAACCACGGGTGCTGCTTGCACCTGGCTCCGAGCCGTCTACCACCTGGAGGCATTGGAGTGAAGGGCGGATAAGGGATCATGCCTGAAACGGCCAAAGTAAGACTACGAGGAGTTGCGCCCCACAGTCTTTAAATTGCGCATTGTAAGGCCTAAAATATGGAGAACAAAGTCATTCCTAAACCTATACTTCCAGCGGCGGGAGTCCGCAGGAACCAAGCAGAGGATGGTGGTGCTGGTCCTCTCCCCAGAGGACAGTATGACGATAGGACTCCAAACCTGGAAGGGAGGCTTCTATCTGATCACAGCACGCGGTCGAATGCACCCCTGCGTTGTCGGAGACCATTCACCATGGGAACCTTCAACGCAAACACAGTGAGAGAAGAAGCAAGATTGGAGGAACTGGCACACTGTGCCGAGGAAAGGGGAGTTGAGATCCTGGGAATCCAGGAGCATAGAAGAGTGCATGCTGAGGATCAGATAGTGTATCACAGAGTGGAGAGATGCTGGTTCATCACCTCATCAGCGTGGAGAAACGAGGCACAAGCTGCCACTGGCGGCGTGGGGCTATTGCTGAGTTCTCGGGCACGTAAAGCTCTCCGTAGGGTACGCTATCACACCAACAGGATCCTTATTGCTGACTTTGATGGCAACCCAGTTACAACTGTCATAGTCGTGTACTCACCCACCAATGTGGCACTAGCTGAGGAGGTGGAGAAGTTCTATGAGGACCTTGCAACTTCCGAGAGAAGAGGACCACTGTGGCCCAGATCTTGGCCTTGAGAAGAATCATCGAGGAGGTGAAGAAGAACAACCTGACAGCGGTACTGTGCTTTATCGACTTCAAAAAGGCTTTTGACTCGATACACAGAGCCGTGATGATGAGGATATTCAAGGCCTACGGAGTCCCTCCCAATCTACTCCGGGCCATAGGGACCAGCACACGGGTACAAGGGCCAAGGTGGTAACCCCAGACGGCAACAGTGAAGAATTTGACATCCTGGCTGGAGTGATGCAAGGGGACACCCTTGCCCCCTTCCTTTTCGTCATAGTCCTCGACTATGCGCTCAGGAAGGCCATCAATGGACGGGAGCAGGAACTTGGTCTCACAATAACCCCAAGGAGATCGAGACGACACCCCGCCATAGTCCTAACAGACCTTGACTACGTGGACGACATCAGCCTGCTCTCTGACCACGTGGAGCAGGCACAGGAACTCCTGTGCAGAGTGGAGACGGAGTGCGCCAAGGTTGGCCTTAGGCTAAATGCCAAGAAAACCGAGGTCATAATGTATAACATCCTCCCGGATCATCCACCTCTAAGGACAACAGGAGGCTCTGCTCTAAAGGAAGTCGGTGATTTCAAATACCTGGGCTCGTGGGTCAACTCGTCCGAGCAAGACCTTAAAGTGAGGAAGGCGCTTGCGTGGAGGGCTCTGAACGGCATGACCAGTGTGTGGAAATCCAACCTCCCCCGTCAAATCAAGCTCAACTTCTTTCATGCAACAGTTGAGTCTGTCCTTTTGTATGGCAGTGAATGCTGGACCTTGAAGCCCACCCTGCAGAAGTCCTTGGATGGGTGCTACACCAGAATGATGCGTGTGGTGCTCAACATCAACAGGGATGAGCATGTCACTGATGCAAACTTGTATGGGGGGGTGCTAAGGGTGAACGAGAAAGTGGCAGTCAGGAGAATGAGGCTGGCAGGTCACTGCCAGAGACATCATGAGATGCCAACCAGCAAACTTGTGCTGTGGGAACCAACACACGGGCATCGATCACGAGGACGTCCCACATTAACCTACGTGGACGTACTCAGGAGAGATGCGGGAACAGAATGCACCGGCGAGCTAGCCAGATGCATGGAGGATCGGGATGACTGGAAGCACCGATGGAGGGCCCGTCCGAGGATGACCTAGATATGTCCACTTACCAGTAATTACCATTTCCCACACAAACTACATGACTGACAGCTGCACTCCCAACTCACTCTGGGCAAACTGAAAGATCCTGCTCTGTTTTGAATTCAAATGCATCAGGCATGCATTACTAACATTAAATTAACTTAGTATTCCTTATTTTCAGTGTTGTATGACAATAAAAATGGAAATGGCTAATGTTACCTCTACATAAGGTAATAATTTACATCACAATAGTGTATGTGTACTCCATACACACGCCACGAGTGATTTATTACAGTAGCAAAGTGAACCAGATGGTTTCTTGGCAGGATTCTTATGTCCACAGAAGGTGGAGCCTCAGAGGACAGTATGTTTTCAGTAGCGTCTGTGTGTGGGTGTGTATGTGAATCTGCGCAATATCTCGCAAACTATGGGGCCGGCTGTGCTTTGGCGCAGAAAGTTACAGAGGCACAAGGTGAGCGTGTGGGACTGGGAGTATGTTTCACATCTGGCAACGGAAAGTATTTTTGGGGAATTAATTTCTCCATTGACTTTCATGTAGTCCTTTGTGTAGCCTTTTTACTGCAAGGGGGCAACAACAACAATGCCTTCAAATGCTACTACTGAGACTACTGCAAGGTGCTGTAGCCAAAATCCGCCTCTATGTTGCGGAAACGGATTTCACGATTGAAATCTGCTTTAATTGTACATCAAAACCAGGTAATATTTCAGTCACTCAGTTGTGTTTTGAGAAATCATAACATGATTTGCAGCTGTGCTTATTTTTATTAACCAGGGTAATCACATAGATATTTCCACCTCTTCAAGTGGGCCCTGGTCAAGAAGGGAGCGTACAGAAAATGTTCACATATAGAACAACATTAAAACAAACACAAATAAAAACAAGATAGTAAGAGCACACAAATACTAAAAGAAAATTTAAATGTCTGTGAAAACAGACAATATTAAAAACATGAGCACTCTATGGCAAGCATCAAATCCTTTTATAATAGGTTCCAGGGCCCTCATTCATCAACGTGACTTACGCACAGATATGTGCTTAACCTGTGCGTACGACCATTTCTAAGCAAAGTGTGGGATTCATCAATTTCAACTTGAACTTGACTTCGTGCTTATATTTACGCACAGCTCGGAGCATGCGTAGCTGACGCCCAGTGGTAGAACATCGTTACTACGGCATAAGCGCTCCTCAGTTCTGCATTAGTTTCAACGCGGAAATAAGCTTCCGTGCATTACTTCCAACACTGGCGTGTTCAACTTCTGTATGACCCGTAATTCATTATAGTTCATTGTAAAATAGCGACAGTAGTGTAATTATAACGGGGCTCATGCGGGAACAAGAGGTTGGCTTGCTTGTTTGGCACGGGGGGCAGAAGCAGAACACCCACCTCCAAACGCCATTAAATATTGTTTCAAATAAAAAGCGACATACTATTATTTTGTGTCATGTTTCCAAATAAGATTGGCCACAACGGAATGCTTTCTACTTCAATTTGTTGATTAGAATAGATTACCTCGCTCCGTTGAAACTTCACTGAGCTCAGCACACAGACATGATAATAATAACAACAACAATAATAATAATAGCTTCATTTTACATAGCGCCTTTCAAGAGAGACCCATGCAAGGTCGCTTTACATAGATGGGGGGGGGGATAACAAAGTAATAAAGATAGTGGACAGACTATGTAAATATGATGATGGGATTCAAGTTCGCGTTTTTGTTGATCATAGGCATGCTGTCAGAGTATGATATCTTAATCAAACATTCTAGAACATTTGTCGTCACAGATCATGTCATAATAGAACATAGGCTACATGGCATGGTCCATCGTGATATTGTGTAGACTGTTATTACTGTACCAGTACCACCCATTGTGACAACAGCCTTGTGAGTCCCGCACACAAACATGATGGAATTCAAGTTCATGTATTGAAAGGCAGGCTACATCATACATGGCAGTGAGATTCATTGTTCTTGTATATGCTCTCGTATTATTGTTTATATAGGCTACCCAATACTGACATCAAAATAGATTGTATGCCTCTAGAAATCATATGCAGCAGGTAGAAAATTGACGGAAAATCCGTCGCGATTTGGAATAAAATTGAGGAGAACTTTAATCCCTGGGTATTAATCAAACAAAACGGGAAAAGGCAGTCATATTCCAGCACGGTCTTTATTAGTGTTTGCGCTGCCCAGGCAGCAATGGTTAATAGATATCATATCCGACATCACCGTACGTGTACACGTCTGTCAGCCTGTCACATAACACGCTTCCCTCGGCTTAGTCCATTTTTCCACATTTCATGGGGGTATTCCATTACCGTATATGGTTAATCGGGGCGGTTCTGGTATGCAAATACTTAAAACAGTGCACAAGCTCAAACGTAGGATCAAAGTCATATTTATCAAGGTGTGCGTAGGACCTGTGTACGCACGTGTGATAAATCCAGTTTTTTTTGTGCGTGGAAATAGAACATTTTCTACGTCACGTTGATGAATGAGGGCCCAGGAGAATGGAGCAGCATACTGTAGTTGAACGCATGTTTTGCTAATTCAGTTCTGATAGTGGGAAAATTATATGAGATATAATTTTGTGATATGAGATTATAAGGTCCACCTCTTGTTTGAATGAGTAAAGTGCTTATGTAAGTTGGTAGCTCCCCCAGGATGGCTTTGTACATTCTTATGGCCAGGGATGTGTCATAATCACAGCGAGAGTGTACTTCACCCCTCCTCCTTCTCCCCTCACATTCACCACGCACTCCTCTTCATCCACCCTTCCATCCACCACGCACTCCTCTTCATCCTCCCTTCCATCCACCAAGGAAGCCTCACGCCCTTTTATGGTCAGCATCCCTTCACCTCCCGTCACTCAACCCAGCTGCACCTCATCCCCTGATTCACACGCTGTCAGGCACCTCACTCCTCACAGCTGTATCCCATCCCCTGATGATGAGGACCCTACTTCAACTGGACGACGCTGACCAGAAGTCGTCGTGGTGTTAGTATCATTACCTAGGTACGACGCCTCAGTCCAAAGACCTGCTAGGCATCCCCGTGTGATTATTCCCTGTTCTAACTTTCCTCTCTTGTGCCCAGGACCTCCGTGCCAGCGTGTCCCTGTCTGGACCCCCTGGAGCTTACCAAGGAGATCCTGCTCCCTCTCTCAACACGGACCGTGTCTTCCGTCTGCAGTAGCACTGGAGTGCACCTGCTCCCTTTATCCCCAATTCATATCTGTTGTACATTTCTGGATGTAATTCTTGCCTACTTGGGAATACCATTAAAACAACCTGAAACGCTCCATTCTCCTCTCCTGTGTTCAGCGATTGGGCTCTGCTTAAAACCCATTCTCACAGGATGACTGACCTGACAATTCATACAATACACAATGATGAGCAATGAACAATGAAATCTGTGTTAATTGTACGTCATAACCAGCGAGTGTTTTGAGAATTTGTATATGAACCAAGACGTGTTATCTCCTGACTAAACGCATACAGATGTATTTACCTCTTAACAAGCGGGCAGAAAAGTGGCAATTTTTTTACTTGAACTTGAGCACTGCATACTTTTTTTTGCAAACCATGATAGTATACTTATAGCACATGCACGAGCCTGGTCTCTTTTGAAGGATAACATGCTGAAGTTTCTGGTACAATAAAGAAAATGTACTTTTAGTGCTAATGAAATAAAGTAACATAGGTCTGAACTTTTTTTTAAGAAATGACAGTCTGGCTTTTGTACTCATTTGTGTTTAGATAACAACACATCCTGTTCTATTTCAACTTGGACTGGATGATATGGTCAGGTAACACTTGATCACACAGGATCAATCCAAATATGAGTCAGTCATATACCTATCAATATGTATCAGTCAAATCTCAATAGACAAGTCTGTAGATGTTCAACTGAGCTTCACTTGCGTACAGTATGTGCATCTCAGTTGCATATTAATTGAACCTCAACTATATAACAGATGACACTCAACATGATTGTACTTATTGGGATGTAGATAGCCTAATAATAGATTTCAAACATCACAATTTTATATTGAATTAATTAACCGATGGCAAATTCAGAACTGTTTTAATAGTTGCCAGTCTAGTTCTGCTCAGATGAACATTGCAGCGAATTCCAAATGTTAAAAAATTTCAAATGTTCTGTACACAGCAGAGAGTCCCAGGCTCTGTACACAGCAGAGAGTTCCAGGCTCTGTACACAGCAGAGAGTTCCAGGCTTGGTTTACGGCAGAGAGTTCCAGGCTTGGTTCACAGCAGATAGTTCCAGGCTCTGTACACAGCAGAGAGTTCCAGGCTCTGTTCACAGCAAAGAGTTCCAGGCTCTGTACACAGCAGAGAGTTCCAGGCTCTGTACACAGCAGAGAGTTCCAGGCTCTGTACACAGCAGATAGTTCCAGGCTATGTACACAGCAGATAGTTCCAGGCTCTGTACACAGCAGAGAGTTCCAGGCTCTGTACACAGCAGAGAGTTCCAGGCTCTGTACCATACCTGTCAACCTTCCCGCTTTCCCCGGGTTTCTCCCGTATTTTACCCTTCTTTCCCATCGTCCTCCCGTTTCAATATTTTCCCGTAAATGTCCCGTATTTTGCCCTTCTTACAAAAAAGGCTACTCGAGTACTACAACACTGGTGCCAACAGTACTGGTCTCCCCCTCACTGCATAGACATGTTCTCCATAGGCGGTCATGGACCACTGCTTGGTCTCGAGGTTGTAGCATTCTGCAGTGGATATGTCTCATCAGGTCCTCAGTCTCATTAAAGCTACCACAGATCAAAACAAGGATATCAGGGCGGCTAGGTGGTGTAGTGGGCAAGGCGCTCGCCACCAATTCAGGAGACACTGGGTTCGAGCCCAGCTCTCGGCATTGCTATCAGCTTGGCTGGTCGTTCATACTAACACAATTGGCAGTGTTAGGGGTGGGAAAGCTGGTGGGTGGGTCCTGGTCGTTGTAAACAGCGACTCCTACAGTTCGGTCGGGGTGCCTGCTCAGCGAGGATAGGATCTAAGGGGGGTAGTGTGATCCTTCCACACGTTACACCCTCTCCGCGCTGCCAGCTGAAAAGAAGCGGTTGATTGGCTACACGTGTGTCGGAGGATAGCCTCCACTCTCCCAGACCGACTGTGGGGGGTAGGTGCGCAGCGACCAGGAAGGGGATTGGGAATTGGCATAACGACTAACATTGGGATGGGAGAAAAACGGAGGAAAAAGGAGGGGGGGGGATATAAAAAAAAAAAAAAAATTATATCAGGTCCCACGTGGATTTCTTAAAGGAAAACTCCAACATTTTGGGAAATTAGCTTATTTGCCATCTACCCTGGAGTTAGACAAGAAGATACATACCTTTTTTCTTCTCTGTGCATGCAGTAGGAGTAGGAAGACGTGCACGTTAGCCTAGCTTAGCTGGAAGTAGGTTCCTCCATTAGCCTAGTTCCCAACGTCTTCCTACTCCTACTGCATGCACAGAGAAGAAAAAAGTATGCATCGTCTTGTCTAACTCCAGGGTTCCCAAAATGTTGGAGTGTTAAGATACATACCTTTTTCTTCTCTGTGCATGCAGTAGGAGTAGGAAGACGCGCACCGTTAGCGCCTAGCTTAGCGTCAGTCACTGGAAGTAGGTTCCTCCATTAGCCTAGTTCCCAACGTCTTCCTACTCCTACTGCATGCACAGAGAAGAAAAAGGTATGTATCTTCTTGTCTAACTCCAGGGTAGATGCCAAATAAGCTAATTTCCCAAAATGTTGGAGTGTTACTTTAAGATACATGACATAAAAAAACGTTAAAATTAATAAAAAAAACAGTGCCGTCCGTATTCCTTTTATGGATGTGTCTGTATAATGTTAATTCATTTGTTAGATTGCCTGGATGTGCGTGCCTATGAGTCATACTGTAGATGGGGAGGGTAGGGGGGGACCAAAGACACATCATGGGCACAGGGCACAGAATTGCTTGCTACACCTCTGTCTACTCTACTGATGTTAACAGTTAAGTCTGTATCCCATAGATATACAGGTTAACGTTTGACAGCTGATGATGATGATAATAATAATAATTCAAACCTTTATTTATTCTCGAAAAGGACAATTGAGGTCACCCTCATTTTCAATGTTGTTGAGACTTACAGACATTTCAATTAGGGGTGTGTAGTATATTTTTGGACAAATATACATATCCTTAGATGGTTATTGTAGATCTTCTTGTTACCGCTGACAGAGCTGTGTCAACAGTTGAACTGCTGAGTCAGGAAGTCTCACAGGAACTCGCCAGCAACACATGGTTCATTTAAATACAGTGACAATGGATGAAAATATCACAACACTTAGTTACTAAGCAACTAAAGTAAGAGAATAGAACCAGATTTGAATGTCTTGATTACTTTTAACACCTTGACGAGCCTCAAGTGTTATGGTTTGACACCGACCCCAAACGCAACGACACAAGAGAGTAGGATTCAGAGTTGCCAAAAACAAGGGCTTGTTTATTAAGACTAAATAAACAGCACAGACTTGGAAGAGTTCAAACAAAGACTGGAATACAAGCAAGGATGAATGTTGCTGCTCTGCAGCTTCTCCCGGGATGGTAGTCAGGGGAAGCAGACGCTGACGTCAGAGCCGCTCTGCAGACTTCTCTCGGCAGAATCTCCGAGGTGGTTGCGGGACCGAGAGAGAGAGAGGGAGCGAGTTAACTCAGAGTGCAGGTGGAACAGAGCAGGTGAACAGGAGAGGTGACTTGTACCCGAAAACAGAGTTATCCAAGTGACTGAATCTTCGGTGTAAATACACACTGTGAGTAACGTTCCAAACACAATCCCAAGTGATAGATATCTTCGGTGCAAAATAAACACTGTGAGCGAAGTCCCAAAATACAAATCCAATGTGATAATATCTTCGGTGTGTAAACACACAGTGGGAGATGTTAGGCCAAAATATTATCCCAATGAAACAATCCAAAAAAGGCTAAACGCTGGGTGAGTGACTGTCTGATAAAAAGCTGGAAATCTTCAGTGTTATATAAACACACGAAAACGGAATTGGATCAAAGACAGTCATAAAAAACTCACCCAGGCGTTGTGCGTAAAGAGCGTTGGAACAGAATGGAGCGAGCGCGTCGCCTCGGGGAAAGGGTGTCCAAGAGGAATGCTTCTTGAATATCCTGGAGGCAAAGCACAGGGAAACAACAGCAGGCAGCAGGAACGGCGAATGCAACTGAAATATAAAAACGATCCAACAAAACTTGAATGGGGAAACGGGGTATAAATAATACGGGAATGCTTAATTGACAAGCAGTGACAGCTGAGGGATGTGATTGATAAGCGTGTGGACGGGGGAGAACCAATCAACGACATCTCTGGGAAGAAGCGTGTGAATAGGGGAATGAAATGATTAACAGAAAACAAATGGAAAAGAGCGAGAAGGCTTAAAGGAACAGAGCGAGTAAGTGAGCAAAGGACAAAAACCTCACATCAAGGGAATCCAACACAGAGGAGATCCACTCCCGAGGGCTAAGAACAATGGTTCGGCCAGAAAACAGGGACAGCATTCAAGTCACATGGAAATGATAAGCAGCTGTGTCAACAGTAGTTGAGTGAGTGGTTAGAATGCTCTTTTAATTCTCCTAGACCACACAGACAAATGGTTAAAATCAGGATATTGGAAATGTAAGTTCCTATAGTCAAGGAAACGTTGATCAAATGATAAATATCACTGACATTAGGTGGTCAATATAGAGAACATTTTGATATTAAATTAGGCATAGATTAAGAGTGAATTTACTAAAGGGCTAATCTATTGTTTATAAATAATTGAGTTGTCTATCAATATAACTGATTGAATTAATATCATTTAAGGTGATTGGTTAGAAAAGCATGGTTTCATGTCTTCTAGGTACAACAAAAGTAAATACTGTTATAATTTAAAAGATATTATTAGAATATATAGGCTGTAATGAAAACAAGGGCAATTATATTTTTACAAAGTATAAGGTTAATAGATATTCATGATAACGTTGATTTAAAGTGCAATGGTTTGTTAAAGTATTATAACTTATAAGGAAAACCCAAGCTAATCAGGCTCATTTAAGATAATTATTTAGAAAGAACTGTTTTAAAGAATTTATGGCTTATTCTGATCTTAATAAGGAATGTTTTATATGGAAATGTGTGTTCTTGAAAGAGGAAGCTGGAAATTCACCTATTATGTGTATTAAATGTAAGAATAACACTGTTTTTAGTCGTAAAATGAATTGTAATGATTTACTATCTGTAGCCTGGCAGTTAAACAAGCCACGCCTACTTTTTCAAAGTCAAACAGACACTGTTGTGGATTGGAGGAAAACCTGAGCTGAGGTCACTGGCTATGATGTCATCACCCTCGAATCGGCCCTTTTATACAGTAACTGGGGCCCCAGGACTGTGAAGATGAGATCATTGAGAATGCAGCAGGAAGAAGATTGAACAAGAGCCTCGACCACGCTACACATCTACACCGCTATACAGAGAACGAGATCACGGACGACGGTGTTGACAAATACCAATGAACATTCTTGTAACAGTAGTCTGGAGAACCAATGCAAACCTTGAGTTATTGTAACCATTCAGTGTTTTTGAGCAACAGCAAGAGTTTTTACAAAGCAGCCATCGTCTTGCTTCTGTTAATAAACTGCCACAAATCAGGAGCGCATGTCTGGACCTCCATTTCTACCAAGAAGGGTACAGTTGGGTTAATACCAACGCAGGTACATAGAACATTTTACCTTTAAAAGGGTACTACAGGTGTAAAGGTACACGTATCCATACCGAACCGTTTCAGTGTGTACCGTACCGTACTGTATTATTATTATAAAAAAAAAAAACGATTATTAATTTCAATATAGAATATTCGTTGACGGCCCTACAAGTACAATTAGTTACTGCACACTACATCACCCCTGAGTGGAACATACCGAAAACCTGTACCGAACCTTGACTTCAAAACCGAGGTACGTACCGTAACATGGTTTTTGTGTACCGTTACAGCCCTAATTTCAATGCATTTTTTTTTTTTTACAATATAATAATAATAACTATCTATGTACTGTAGCACCTTTCATACATGGACTGCAGCCCAAAGTGCCCCACAGCAAATAGCATAAAATTAACATAGGCATACAATTAGCATACAGTTGACAGAATAAAAACAATGCATAAAGTGCAGACATAAGAATAGGTATAAAAGACAATAAAAGTAGTGCAACATAGAATGTGCAGACATAAGAATAGGCATAAAAGTACAAAAAGTACAGTGTTGCTCGAAGGCATGTGAACCCCCCCCCGGAGCATGTCAACCTCTGGGAGAAGGCCGAGGATCCCAAAGGCTGTGAAAGCTTGTCACAGACTGAGCTTCTTCCCCTCAGCCGCCAGTCTGATCAATGCCTCAGGTCCCCCCCCCCCCCCCCCCGCTCTGCCCCCAAGTGACACTGGCACAATGACACTGACTGCACTGCACTAGTCCTTACTGGAACTCTGCACTCTTCACTTTATATATATATTTATTTAATTGATTAATCCTCCACTGCACTGTTTTTTGTCCTGTGTCTGTGTTGGTGTTTGTCGTTTACTGTGAAAAAAGAAAGGAAAAAATGCATACACTGTATTGCTGCAACAATTATTACTGCAGATTGCCCACGGAGTCTGGACGACGCGAGATGACGCACGAATGAATGTGGACTGTTCCATCAGAAGGGGGAGCTTCGGTGGTAATGTGAGTGGCTACAGACCGCTGCACTTAAATATAAACATTAGTCTACCTGGAGACTCAATGAGGTAATTGTAGATGTCGCCATAAGACGCGTCTGGCCAAATAGTGGGATACTTTTTTCATTATCCTGTTCGGCTGAAAGGACACTGGCCACCAAAGCTCCCCCCTTTGATGGAACAGTCCACATTCATTCGTGCGTCATCTCGCGTTGTCCAGACTCCGTGGGCAATCTGCGCATGTGCATGGGGAATAGGTGCTTTAAAATGGGCTTTTTCTCTGCCGATTTTGTTCTGATCGATTAGGAATGGGTCGCGCCGTGTTCAGGAGATTGAGGCGCATAAAAGTCTATTCGATCATGTCTCTAGCACCCCCACAGCCGTATCTGCAACCACTTACATCACGGCTCTCATCCACATTCATTAATTTGCTCCCCCCGCAATCTCCTCCCCGATTTCAATGTAACGCGGAAGTGTAGTGGTCTATAAAAGCCCCTCATGGCATATCTGCAGCAGTGGCGGCTGGCCACTAGGGGCGCTGGAGCGCTGCCCCCCCTGGTAAAGAGAGCAGGAGAAGAAGAAAATTTTTAATTTTTATTTAAATTTTAGACCCTTAAAAATAAAATAAACATGTTTAAAATGAATAATATTTACTCATTTTAAGTGTGTTTGTGTTTCCAATGCACAATATAACGTTAATATATCAAATATAAATAATTGTTTTGTGATTCACATGACGTCACTGTCTGATATGAGAGTAGACTCTCTGAGGCTGGGTGAGACGTATCGCGCACACAGTGGGCGTGCACTGGTTTCATCGCTGTATCCACGCAGCCAATTAAATAGGTCTAGCAAATACATTTCGCCTATCAGTTTGTTCAAATATGATGTAATATGATGGAATCGGAGCGAGTTTTCTAGCGCACCAAGCAAGCAGGGTCCTTCCGGATGATCGGATCCTTCCGGTGTTGTAGTCCGGATATTTTGCTACCTTGGCTGGTAACTGGATGCAGCTAACGACGGTGGACTGTTTAAACGTGACTGGAGTTTCTTTTTTAGTGGATTTAAAAAAAAGTGGATTATGGCTGTTGTGGACTGGACAGCTGAATATCTCGCCCCGTTCAACTCTTGTGATGGTAAGTAAGTCTTGTAACGATAGCTTGCCTTGGATTCCACGTCATGCAGCTGTGTGTGTCTGTGTGAGAGAGAGAGATAAAGGGGGTCAGGGATACTAATTAATTTCGCAGCGGGGGGGCATAATCACCCGGACAATATAATGGTAACTTGTTTAAAATGACAAGATATACATCTGTGATTATTATTGGACGGATCTGAATATGAAAGAGAGAGAGAGAGAGAGAGAGAGAGAGAGAGAGAGAGAGAGAGAGAGAGAGAGAGAGAGAGATAGAGAGAGAGAGAGAGAGAGAGAGAGAGAGAGAGACCTGGGCGTGCGTGTTTGTGTAGGGCTATTGGAAACGTGGCTGCATTGACTGACTGTGATCATATATTGATTGATGGCAATGGTGATAGTTGTACTCTACCTACTTAAATATTCGCCAATGCGTGCCTCGGTACATGTTTGCAAAATGTTTGGTATAGCGCCCCCCCTGGAGAAGAATTCACCAGCCGCCACTGATCTGGAGCCATTCAGTACCACCACACTGACATAACAATGGATGAATGCATGGAGGGAGGGCCGCCTGGTGCCAGGTGCCGGTTACCGGGTTGAACTTGCAAACAGCGTTGAAATAGGCAATGCCGCCAAAGCAGTAGATGAAGCCACTGAGGAAAGCCAGAGGACTCAGTCTCCTCATCACTGGTTCACCCAGCAGTCTGCTCTGGGATCGTATGCATCAGTACCATCGATTGGACCATCATCATCAGACTTCAAAATTGCGAGAGTAACACCCCTGCACAAAAAGGGCAGCAAATTAGACACAGGCAACTACCACCCTGTTTCTATTCTTACCTCCATCTCGAAAGTCATGGAAAGAATAGTATACGAACAGGTCAAAAAGTACCTTGCAGAAAAAAATTGAATCTACGAATTCCAATCTGGCTTCAGAACATCCCACTCCACTGACACATGCCTTCTCTATTTGAACGACCACATCAAACAAGAGGTGGACGCGTGCAAATACTGCGGCATGGTCATGCTGGACCTACAAAAGGCCTTCGACACTGTCAATCACTCCATTCTGATTGACAAGCTAAAAGCAATTGGTTTTGATAGTCTATCAGTGAGCAATCCTACCTGGAGGGGAGAGAACAGATGGTGGAGGTAAACGGTACCCTACCCCCCCCCCTCCCAGTGAGCTGTGGTATTCCACAAGGAAGCATACTAGGACCGCTACTGTTCCTAATTTATGCAGATGACATGTTGTCAGCTTGTGACTGCAACTTGTTCCTGTTCGCGGATGACTCAGCCCTGCTGGTCTCTGACAAGAACAAGTTACAGGTTGAAAAAACCCTCAGCTCTGAACTAGGCAAAATCTGCACCTGGCTCGCTGATAACAAACTATCATTACACCTGGGTAAAACAGAATCCATTCTCTTCGGTTCAAATAACAAACTCAGCAAGACCGACGGCTTCTCAGTTACAGTGGGTGACAATATTGTCACAAGGAAAGATGAAATTACATACCTAGGTTCCATCCTAGAAGCAAATCTTTCCTGTGACAAAATGGCATCCAATGTAATAAAAAAAGTCAACCAACGAACTTGATTCTTGTACCGGATCTCCTCTCTGGTAAACAAGAATACCCTGAAGACTCTGGCAGGAGCACTCATTCAAGGGTACTGCGACTATGCTTGCACCTCATGGTACCAAAGCACCTCAAAGGCGCTGAAAACAAAATTACAAACATCACAAAACAAACTGGTCAGACAACTACTTGACCTTACTCCTAGAACCCACCTCACCCCTGCCCACTTTGACAACCTAGGATGGCTTAGAGTAAAGGACAGAGTACAGCAACTTGCAATGGGCCTGGTCTACAAGATACACTACACGACTAAGGTACCCATGTACATGTCAAAATACTTCCCAAAGGTCAGTGAATACCACGACCACAACACCAGAGGGAGCTCCACAAATCATGTTAAACCCAGATTCGGCTCAAACAAGGGACTAAACACGTTTCACAATTATGCCACATCAATGTGGAACGCCCTACCCACAGCTGTAAAGGAATGTGAATCACTACCCACTTTCAAAACCACTCCAAAGAGCACCTACGAGAGACTGCAATTCTAAACTGGCCCCTGTAAATGTCCTAACACAACCCCCTCCAATGTACAATAAATGTCCTATTAAACCCAACCAGGAAGGGAGGGAAGGGAATTGGCATAACGACTAATTTGGGATGGGAGACAAATACAGAAAAAAGGGGGAGAAAAAGTAGATCAACAAAAAAAAATTAGGCAGGTGTGGGCAGGCCAGTGGGAAATGGTTTAAGAAGAAGAAGAAGTCTTTATTTGTCATGCAGCAACACACACATGTAAGATGGGCGATACACAGGAACACACACACTCCGCTCCCGGGGACCAATCCAAGTGCTCCTGTCCGTCTTCGTCAGGGACGCGACAGAGTTAGCGATTTGTTCTGTGTGTTTTTCCTTTGGGTTTATCTCTTTTTGGGGGGGGGGATCATGCAAACTCCACACAGAAAGGCCCGGGAGATACCCCACCTGGGTACCTGGCAACCCGGCAACCTGGTCCCCAACTGGGAATCGAACCCAGGACCTTCTTGCTGTGAGGCGACAGTGTTACCCACTACACCGCCGTGTCACCATAGTTATGGGAGGGTTTGTTCATGTTGAGGTCATACATGGCCCTCCAGACATTGTTAACGACAGGTCTACAGTCTGTGTCCTTCACCAGAGCATGGATTTGCACTGTCATGAAATAGTTAGTAGTCATCAAAGCCAGACGAACCTGGGTAGAGACCAGCAGACAGCAGTTAAAATGGAGACACGCTTTGGCAAACTTCTACTCCAATCGTTCCCAAACTTTTTCAAGCCAAGGATCAAACAGATCAACAATAGACTGCACACCCATTCGATTCGTTTATTTGTCCCTGGGACCTCCATCCCATGAGAGAAGAAACCTATGGAATCAGAATGGATTAGGTATAGGCAGGGATTTGTGGTTGACTAGTTTTGAAAAATGTACCCTTGAGATGAACAACCATTTATTTTAATTTTGAAATGTTCTGTACAGCTGGTGTTTTGCACCGTTTGTTTTGGACTTTTGCTGATACAATACATAGATATACTATTGACTATAACATAATGTACTTTTTTCTGTGGTTGATTAGTACTTTACTTACATATTGTGAGCAAGATCAGGCTGACACATGAACTCAAAATAAATTTGGTAAAGGAAACTAAACTACATTTTCAAATTAGTTGAGTAGTTCAATGTTTCAATGTTTGACTCCCATGAACATTTTTGAATGAATAAGAAAGTAGATGGGTAGGAGCAAGTCCCTAGGAGCCAGGATGAAGAGTGCGTCATGGTGCTGGCTTCCTTCCTCTAATTAACTAATATAATACTAATTGTTGGAGATCTTCCACTTTATATCACTTCATTATTGGACCGGTCCTCTGGACCTCATCATACTCGCTCCAATGAATTTATACTGAACTTGGGAAATCTGCTTTTAGCTTCTGTACCCTGGACACGTGGAGCATCTCACAATGTACTATAACATACTACATTAGTATCCTTTGGACGGTTTAAATCTTTAATGACCAACCATTTCAGACAGCAGTTAAAACCGAGACACGCTTGTGCTTCATACTCATTTGGAAATTGGGTGTAGGCCCTACGGCAAACTTGTACTCCAATCGTTCCCAAACTCTTTCAAGCCAAGGATCAAACAGATCAACAATAGACTATGCACACCCATTCGATTCGTTTTTTGTGTCTCTGTGACCTCCATCTGAGAATATTCTAGCTGTTCAATGTGATTTAGTTCTGAATTATTTTAATTCTATGGGGAGATAACAGAGGAGAGAGGGAAAGCTATATGCTTTGAATATTCATTACTATATTTGTTCATTGGGTTTACTTCTAGTCATTTAAATGACAAATTGAAAATAAAACTATTCCTGTTTAAGCCCTGGGAGCCCCACAATGACCCTTCGGTGGCCCCGGCCCCCAGCCCATCGCTCCTTTACCGTGTACAACAGCACAGCGATGTGGGCTTTGTGCTCGTCAGGTGAGTGGCTAATCCAGCTGGTCCTGTTCTGTGATGTTTGCCAGTTCCTGCAGAGTCACAGGAAGCCACAGCAGGCTACACCAATGACGCGATACTGGTCTGCAGCTCATCAAAAGTGCCACCTTTTCGTCTGTCACAGCCACAGAGCAGGTGTAAGTGTATTCAATTATCAGCCGCATTATATCCAGGGATACATCAGGTCTGCTGTAGACCATTTTCTATGTGGGGTGCCAGCTGTTTGAGAAAAGAAAGCTATGGAATCAGAATGGATTACTGTAGGTATAGGCAGGGATTTGTGGTCGACTAGTTTTGAAAAATTAACCCTTCAGATGAACAACCATTTATGTTCATTTTTAAATGTTCTGTACAGCCGGTGTGTTGCACCGTTTGTTTTGGACTTTTTCCTATTGGCTATAACATAATGTACTTTTTTCTGTGGTTGATTAGTACTTTACTTACATATTGTAAGCGAGATCGGGCTGACACATTAACTCAAAATACATTTGGTGAAGGAAACTAAACTACATTTTCAAATTAGTTGAGTAGTTCAATGTTTCAATGACTCCCGTGAAAAATGGAAATGAATAAGAAAGTAGATGGGTAGGAGCAGGTCCCTATAGGAGCCAGGATGAAGAGTGCGTCATGGTGCTGGCTTCCTTCCTCCAAATTAACTAATATAGTACTAATTGTTGGAGATCTTCCACTTTATATCACTTCATTATTGGACCGGTCCTCTGGACCTCATCATACTCGCTCCAATGAATTTATACTGAACTTGGGAAATCTGCGTTTAGCTTCTGTACCCTGGACACGTGGAGCATCTCCCAATGTACTATAACATACATTCCTTTGGACAGTTTAAATCTTTGATGACCAACCGTTTCACCCCAGTCTGCAGTTGTTTTTAATTGTTTTATTGATTGAATTCCTTATTTATTTTTATTCTTTTTGTCATCATCTGAAATGAGAGTCAAACTCGCAATGATTTTCGAGTCTAAATAACGGTTGAACAATTAACTGTTCTGTTTTGGAGCCAGGAACACTGCCTATACCTAATCTACTGGCCCGTTTATAAAATACTTTTCCTCTTGGGAAAAGCAGGCAGGGAAGCGAATAATGAATAAAACATTAGGTGAGCGCGCGCTATGACCAACAAAAGCAGCGCGTTGAATACAAGAGAAGAGGTGATGTAAAAAAGAAAAAATACTAGTTTAGACTATAGTTTCTTTGCAAACAAACTTTAAATGTTCCACAGATTAAAGGAAGTCATATATAATTGAAAATATACATAATATGTCCCCTTTAAGGTAAAGAAAATTAGGTTAAAGGAACACGCCAACATTATAGGAAATGCGCTTACCGTCTTCTCCAGAGTCAGATAAGAAGATAGATACCAATTTCCTGGATACCATTTTGTGCATTCAGTAGAAAGCTATCCGGCTGTCTAGCCTAGCCTAGCTTAGCACTAATGACTAGTATCCGCTTCCATTAATTTGTGCTAGGCTAGGCTAGCTTACAGCCGGATAGCTTTCTACTGAACACACAGAGAGCAAGGCACAGATCTTCTTGTCTGACTCTGGAGAAGACGGTGAGCGCATTTCCCATAATGTTGACGTGTTCCTTTAAGGTTAGGGTACATTATTATGAAACTGCTCACAACAAGGTCTGTGGATTGTCTTGAATTTTGGAAAGAGACACTTCCTTTGAGGTAGAGCAGTCGTCTGGTAAAACCTGGAGGTTTCCGGTTCGATTCCCACTCCTCCCAGGCAGCGAGTCGAAGTGTCCTTGAGCAAGACACTTACCTCTAACTGCTTCCGATGAGCAGGTTGGCACCTTGCATGGTTGCCTCCGCTATCGGTGTGTGAATGTGTGAGTGAATGGGTAAAATTGTGAGGAGCAAAAATTGTTAAGTGCTTTGGATAAAAGCGCTATATAAATGCACCATTTACCATTCAACTAAGTGCAATTCAGGAATAACACAGGATGTTACTAAATACTTCCATGTGGTTGGATGCCCAGATGACGGCCTGGGTGATGGGGCCACTGGAGACTCCGCCAGCTACAGCCAAGCACGACGCCGACAAGATGTTCCTTTTAAAACTTTTCCAACTGTTGGAAATGGAGAAGGCGGATGGTCTCCTGTCATTCAGCGGCCTCGGCGATGGTAAGCCTCCCGAACTGATGGGCAGAATGTTTTAGATTCCCATTTCCTTTTCACTCACGTTCTCCTGCGGCAGCTCCCACCGCCTGTGCTCACCGCCCTAGCCAGCTCCCCACTCTCCTCCGCCAAGGACTACTGTGCGCTGGCTACTGAAGTGGACATGATTTTGTCAAACTGTGCAACGCAGGTGTAACCGGTTGCATCTAGCGTTCTGTGGTTTAGATGAAGAGGCACAGACGAGGATATCTTCGGAAGTGATCTGCTTTTATTGCAACTCATGAAGACAAATAAAAAGGCAATAGATTCCCTGAACAGATTGCCCATGAACTAATTCTCCACTCCTCTTCCCAAGGGATTATTTTAGCTACAGTACAACGACATGTTCCACAATATTGTTAGCTCATTGACTATAGCCAAACCGATTACGTTGCTGTGTACAGTAGGATTTCAAAGTGGAACGAACACCATATTAGTTTGTACATAGAACCTTTATCACGCAATCAACTAAATAAAAGACATACCTAAAGACAAATAAAAGGGGAATAGATTCCTTGAACAGATTGATTGATTGATTGAAAACTTTATTAACAGATTGCAGAATGGGTACAATACAGTACAGCTCAATACAACAACTGCTAAGAGGATGAAGACCAGAAAAAGACTTTCGTCTTGTTTACATCAGGGTCCTCCATTTTCAACTCATCAAAACATTTAGAGACATACAAATATAAGTACTATGTAAGAAAGAGAGAACATCATAAAGATAGAAAACAAAAGGAGAGGAAAATGTACATTAGAGGGGGCTGGGGTTGGGTGGGGGGGGAGGGGATTTTGACCGGGGCCAGTTTCTAATTTCAGCCACCCCGTAGGTGCTCTTTGAGAGCGGTTTTGAAGGAGGGTAGTGATTCACATTCCTTTACGGCTGTTGGTAAGGCGTATTTTTCTGCTTATAAAGAAAATAAAATGTATTATATAACTTGATATTTCAAATGGTTGCCCATGAACTAATTATCCACTCCTATACTCCTATACAAAGTTGATAGAGAGGGGGGGGGGGGGGGGGGGGTATTAGGATGATCACTCAAAGATCAGGTGCACGCTAACATAGCTATCAAAGTTAATGTTTTCTGTGGCATCAAAACACAATAATGCAATCTATACATTATTATTTACATCACAGTTCCATTAAACAATATAGTAAACATAACTAATATAAAGAATAGTACACTATAGGATGATTATTGAGTGGGTCACTGAAATGGGGTAAAATAAATGTACACACCTCTTCCCAAGATAATCAGAATGAAGGGAAGAGGAAAGGGGGAGACAGGAAACGTATGGGGGAAGTACAGAAGGAGGCGGAGTTAAATCACTGAACACACATACATGGAAAGTGTCACACAAGGAAACTAAACGGCAGGTAATTCAACAACAATAAAGGACACTTTTGTGTAATTATAATTAAAGGTATATTACACCCTGTTACACATAATACTTACTGCTGTATATTTGATTCTGTTACACAGACACACACATCGCTAAATCCCTCCCGCTATGTGGCAGTACCATACCCAGGCCCGGACTGGCCATCGGGAGCACCGGGAGTTTTCCCGGTGGCCTGGCCTGCACAGATAAAAAAAAATTATATAATTTAAAAAAAAATTTATGCCAGGCCATTGTTTCTAGTTGTGGCGGCGGCGCGGCGCAATAGTTTAGATAACCAGGTGGGTGGGGAACAACCAGGATTTCACTGTCTGCGACAGAGTTGGAGAACTATCTGACTCTCTCTCCCTCACGCGGACACACACACACACAATGGAGCCGTGCTGCCGCTTGTGATTGGTGGAGGCGGGACCAGGCGATACAACTGATTGACAGTGGAGGCGGCGAATGGAATGGCAGATGGCACACTCCCAAAAGGAGTTGTTAAATCTGACATTACAAAAAACAATATGTGGTGGTTATGATTGGGGCTGAAGTTGAATAAACAATTTATGAAAGAGAGAGTCAAAATTATTCCAAGATAATTCAAAGATTACACACCTTTGCCACATCGGCTACAAACATAATCACTGCAAAGTTATCAAACAAATAAGAATCTGATCAGACACAAGGGTTAAGTTGTTTCAGTCAGTGAGCTCATACTTTGAGCTAATTTTATAGTTAAAATGATTGAGACAACGCAATCTTTTGTCTTCGTTGTGCATACATGCGTGTGCTCACCACACGTGAAACGTGATACATGTGTCACTATTCTGGCAGTGGCTACTGTTATTATAGTATTATAATGAAAGGTCTGTTATTTAATGTTTGTGTAAAGGGCTATTTTAACTGTTGATGGGTAGTGCATCAGTAAAGTGAATATGGTATTATGCTCTTGACTTGTTTGAATAGGTGGAGAGAGTGGTTAACTGTATTATAATAGTAAATAGAAAAATATGTTGTGCTCTTGCTTTTTTCTTTTTGAAGGTGGAGAGAGTACCATTGCTAGTGCCACAACAGTTTTATTTGAGGTTCATAACAGTACATTGTACTAAGCAATTGTTGGCTCATTAGTTTGTGATTCACATGCACTAAAATTCACCAGAATGCAGGAAATTAAGTCTTTGTAACTAAAATCTTCCGGGTGGGGGACCCCCAGACCCCCCGCTTAAAAAGTGGCCTGATTGGGGCTATATTTCGCGCTATATCTCCCGGTATGAATTATTTCCCCAGTCCGGCCCTGACCATACCTATCAACTCAAGTCAGCTTGAGTGTTCCTTTATTAATCCCCTTGGGGGATTTGTTAGATCTCTCACAACCACCAATGCGGCATCATATCCATCCATCCATTCATTCATTCATTGAATCTTGTTTTAGACCAAAACTACATTGAGGAGCAGCCCTCATTTCCAATGTTGTTGAGTATTTACAATCACATCATCATCATCATCATCATCATCATCATCATCATCATCATCATCATCATCATCATCATCATCATCATCATCATCAATAGATTTTACAAAGTACAGCCTGAAAATACAAATAATTATTACCCTTGTGTCATCATCACATACTGAGCACACATTAGGAACAAACACATAATTCAAATGTAACGTTAGCGCCCACCACATCAAGTACATCTACACAAAATATAAGAGTTGTAGGTCAGAAAGGATGGAATAGATTTACCAACAAAAAAGGTGTTTAGCCTGCTCATACCTTAAAAGTGTGGGGCAGCACGAATAACTTGGCTCTGCTAATGTATATCGTGCTTCCATTCAAACAGACGGCAACAAACAAGAAGTCAAGTCTCACTCACTTCCTCTACAATACTCTGGCAATACCTGGCCAGGGTACTCCTTGGTCCTAGTGCCCCCAAGTTACACTATATGTTATGTGTGCACATGTATTTTATATGTTAATAAAATTGCATTTATCTATAGTCCTAATTCTGTCACTGTTTGATGTCACAAAGAAGGGTGTATCCGAAAGCTGTCTACAACATTTGTAACAGGTGATGAAAAAGTCAACAAATAATTAACTGTATTAGACATTTGATAATGATGAATAGGCTTCACTTTAGATTAGGGCACACAATAGCATCTGCAAATGATTTATAGCAGTGCTGTCAGGCGATTAAAAAAATGTATCTAATTAATTACAGTTTTTGTAATTAATTTATCTAATTAATTGCATTTTAATCGCATAACCATTTTAAGCCTGATATTCTATTAGTCTATAATCATATTTCAAATTGCATGTGTCTGGATGGCAGAATTCAGTACTGTATCTACAAAACCTTCTGTTTAATCATGTTATGGTTTGTAACCGACCCCAATCGCACAACACAAGACAGGTATGAGAGTAAGCCAAAACAGGGCAAATATTTATTATAGAACAAAAAGCGGCACAGCCCCTTTAAGGGAGAACACAAAAACACTAAAGTCAATGAAATATGGAAAATGCGGCACTGTGCCTTTAAGAGGCGAACAGGCTAAGGGACTAAGGCTAAGGGCCAGGGCTAAGTGTCAGGACCAGGATCAGGGGCACTGGAGAGGGGGACAGGGACAGAGGCCCGGAGAGGCGGGCTGGAGACAGGGACAGAGAACAGGGTTAAGGCCTTGGACAGGGCGAGGGCCAGAGCTGCTTACAGGGATGAGGACAGGGTTCCGACGGCGGAGGCCTGGCACGGGGACAGGGGCCCGACGGCGGAGGCCTGGCACGGGGACAGGGGCCCGACGGCGGGGGCCTGGCACGGGAACAGGGGCCCGACAGCGGGGCCTGGCACGGAGATCCTCCTCCTCCTCTTCGGATGCTGCAGACGGGCAGCGCAGAACAAAGGGGGTCCCAGGGGACCGGGATGGGAACAGATGCCATCCTCCCGTGGAAAATAGGGAGCGATGACGCGCCGGCTTGACGTCTGGAGTGGGAACACTGGAAAACCTCCCGTAGAGAATTAGAGAGCGAAGACGGTGTCCCACTCCAGGCAAACGGCGACAGGTGGTGATGGCTGGCACGTCGTCTCACGCCGGAGACGCGGCAGGTGATGGTAACGTACAGGATGGTAACGTACAGAACTCCATGAACACACAGTGTACACAGATACAGATACAGAACGAACACAGAGTCCAGAACACAGAACGACCCGACAAGGACTGGAGGGGAGTCTGCAACCTATGTACTCTCCCGAGGTGATTGCAAACTCCCAACAGGTGCGTGAAGGTAGAGGATCAAGGATGTCCAAGGGTGGGGGCTGGTGAAGAGTAGAGGAGAGTAAATCATCGCAAGGGTGGGGGCTGTTGAGGAGAGTAGACAGGGAAAACACAGGAAAAAGGGTCCAGGGAACAGGCGAATCCTCACAAATCATCTTCCATTTATTCATTTGCTTTGATTTTTCAGGTCTGGTCAATTTTAAGATAAAGATAAAAAAGATTTAATTGATATTCTCATTTGGTTCATTACAATTTACTCAAGCCTAGTAACAGACACAGTATTTCTGACCCTGGGAATACATTCCCTGAGATCCATAGATGTCCCTAGAATCAGATACCAAGAACATGCAAATGGACCATATTAAAAAAAAAATCTGTAAATGTGTATTCTACGTTCTTATGGAATGAATGAGATTAAAAAATATTAAAAATAAATAAATAAATAAAACATTTTCTTTAATGAATTTTGAGTTAATTTTCATAAAGCGATAATTTTCTGTGTAATTAATTAATCTAATTAACGCGATAAACTGACAGCCCTAATTTATAGATGTTTTATGAATGTTTTAACAAATAATTTGTTAAACATGAAAAGACAAGTCTGGTAATTGCTTTGTGTGTATTCATAAAAGTCCATAAATAAACAAACTATTATACATTTGTTAATGATGAATAGGCTTCACTTTAGATTAGGGCACACAATAGCATCTGCAAATGATTTATAGATGTTTTATGAATGTCTTAACAAATCATTTGTTGAACATGAACAAATAAAGGGAGGTACAGCAGTCTGTTATTTAATGATGAACAAATCAAGTACAAACAATGTTGATAATGAGTTATAAATAATGTAGAACAAATTTTTAAATGTTATACAAATTATTCAATAAAGTTGTCTGAATCTGAAAAATATAGTTATAAATGATTTCATAATAATTTACGAATGTATATAAATGGTTTGTTCATGATTAGTTCATTATCTACAAATACCTTATAAAGGTCTTATAACTGAGTGTTATTATAAAGTGTTACCTGTGGCTTTTGGGACATATTTGTATATTTTGTGAGCTCTAGGTCTTTGCGCTATTTGTTATATAAGCCTATCTTTTGTGTTCTTTTGTGGTACATGTTTTTGCACATTTCTGTATTAACCCTAACCTGTATATATTTGTTTCTCCTTTTGTCACCCAGCCTATGGTGATTATCATTCTGTGTATTAACATTTAGTTTTCGCACACAGGGACAATTGAGGACAGGAAGATACCCTGGGGTCTACATTTTGCATCACGTAGGTGACCTGATGTTAGAGACACCAGCTTAGAGTGAGCACCACCACCTGTACTTTTGGGCGCTTGTCGCCTGTAAAGAGGGGGGGTGGGTTTTCTTTTCCTTTTTGTGTATTGATTTGGTGCCACTGGTAGTCCTCCTTTCTCTCTGTGTTGCTGTGTTTTTGTAAATAAATACTATTATTTTGCAAACTGTTTCATGGTTTTGTGTCACTACACCCTCACCTACTATGTCTGTTGCCTTGTGTTGCGTCCCCATACTGGGGTGCGTAACAGGTACCATGCAGACAGGTTTAGCAAACAGTAATGTTCGACAGGTGTGAGCAGGAGCACTCCTTGTGCTCCACAGGAACGTCCTGGCGGGCGGTGTCTCGTGAGACAGCGTAGGCCGGCAGCAGATGGTCCTGGGCACAGGGAGACAGAGGTTAGAACAAGGCAGGGAATCAGACAGAGCAGCAAGGTAGGTTACGTCCTCGTACCTAGGTAGGTATAGCAACACTCAGACGGTGAGTGGCAGGCACCGCAGGGCTCATATCAGAGCTGGTGATGACCTGACGAGTCTCAGGTATGCAGATAGGGCTTGGCTGACAGCATGTGAACATATCGACAGAAAGCTGCCCATATAAGGGCGTGGAAGCAGGGGGAGAGAGAGAGGCTCTGGCCGTGATTGTGACACACATGGTATTTAAATGAATATCTCCAAGGTATTTGTATTCTGTGACTCTTTCAATGTCAGACCCATTCACAGTAAATATACAAAAGTCATTGTAGGGCGGTTAGGTGGCCGAGCGGAGATTGCGTTCGTCACCAGCCCCGGAGCTGAGCTGGATTTGCCTGTTCGAATCCAGCTCACAGCTCCGGGGTTGTCACCAGCTTGGCTGGCCGTCTGCACTGATACAATTGGCTGTATCAGAGGGTGGGAGAAGCTGGCGGGGTGGGTCCGGGTCGTTGTAAACAGCGACTCCTACAGTTCGGTCGGGGCGCCTGCTAAGCGCGGATTGGACGTGAGGGGGATAGTGTGGTCCTCCCACACGCTACGCCCTCTCAATGAGAATCCGCGCTGCCAGGTGAAAAGAAGCGGTGATTGGCTGGACGTGTGTCGGAGGAAGCACGTGGTAGCCTCCACTCTCCCAGATGATCTGACTGTGGGGGGTAAGTGCGCAGCGATCAGGAAGGGACTGGGAATTGGCATACGACTAACATTGGGATGGGAGAAAATCGTAGGAAAATGGAGGGGGAAAAAGACCAAAAAAAAAAAAAAAAAAAAAAAGTCATTGTAAACTATATATCTGGATCTAGAGAACAACATACGCACCAATTTAAGACTAATAATTAATAATACATTTAATGTATATAGCACACTTGAAACTCACTGAGATCTCAAGGTGCTTAAAGTAAGTGCATCTATGACTCACCAATGTATGTTACCCTCATTACCTATTGATTTGAGCAAACAAAATGGACTAAATCATTCTTTGTTTTTGTGCTTCTGTTCCAACACAGAATGAAGCCTGTGCTTCTTTCAAGGTGAAATACCCCCTCGTTAAAGGAGCACTTCACAAAAAAAACACAAAAGAAACAATGCTGATATATTTTGCACATAATCTCATTGTATAGATCATTGTATTAATTACAGCCACAATGAAATTATAAGGTAGCAGTCTCTATAATACAAGGCATTGCTATTTTTTAATCAACATCATTTCATGGGCTACCCCGTGCCCTGCAGTTAGACCCACTCATCCGCAGTAACACATTCTAGAATGTGCCAGCATAGAATTGTTGATATTTGTGTAGTCGTGGCTACTTATTTATTACTATTTATTATTATTATTGCACTCACCCCTACTGTAACAGGTTTATCTTGATGCAGCCCTGGTCTGTGTTGAGGTTGAAGTTAGCCAACCATTAGCTTCGGCCATTTGTTTGTTGTATAATTTATAGTATTGTAACGATCTCCGTTATTGACGACTCACCGACTCAGGGGGTTAGTTCTCACGTTAATGGTTTATTGCAGTTCTCTGGTTACAGCATACAAACTGGGTGCATCACCTCTCGTTGTTCCCAACTAACTGCCTCTGAACTTCCCATAGTGCTAAGAGAGCGCACTCTGGGTGCCACACCCTCTTATATGATATCCTCACCCCAGGTCAGCCCCCGCACTCCAGCCTCTGTCACCCCATGGCTTGCACGACCAATAGCGTCGCTGCCAGCCCGAGATGGCGGAGTGCTGAGTGACAGCTCAGCTGACCAATGACCCCCAAACTCAGGGTTGTTACAGTATGTATGTAAAGCCATTTGCAGATACATAAATAACAGAAACACATGTTATGAGTAAAATGTTCATTGAGACACATTTTTACAAACTACTGATTAGTTGTCGCTGTGCTCTCCCACAATTCACCATACTGTACCTCTCTGGTGAACACCTGGAACTGCCTAACCGGAGCTGAGAGAGTCCAAGTCTATTTCTAGGAGGGGTTCCCGAGGGAATGTGCCATGTGTGGTTGAGTGCAGGGGTGTTTTGATGTTATCTACGTCATTTCATTGAGCTGTAACACAACACCAGTCCCGGCGCCATGGGCGGGCATTAGGGGGCCTGGCCCGCCCACTGAGTCAGCTGTGCCCACCCTGGCAAAAAAAAAAAAAAAAACGTTTTTTTTTTTTTTTTTTTTTTTTTTTTTTTATCAAAGTCAACTATCCAAATCCTTAGTCTGGGACAGCCCTAGTGGGCACTGATGTCAACAACAACACTACTGAAGCTAGCACGGCACTCTGTGAGAATTAATTTTCTACCCTCAAGAACGTCTTTACAGAACATCGCCTTAGTATGCTTCATCGACGCAACTAAGGCCAATTAAATTCAGTTAGCATTTGAGAAGGACTTAACAAAAAAGTTCAGTAATGAGTGGAGGGGGAGTGTTTTTTTTTTTGCTTTTTTTTTTAAAGATTTATTTTTTGGCGTTTTATCGCTTTATTTCTACTGGGCAGTCCAGTAGGGAGAGACAGATGAGGAATGGGAGACAGAGTGGGGGGAAGACATTCGGCAAATAACGACGGGTTTGGGAGTCGAACCCGGGTCGGCCGTGTCGCGGCTGAGCGCGCTATGTGGTTCGCCACTGGGGCGCCCGAGGGGCAGTGTTTTAAGAAGATTTCACTCTGTCCCCAAACGCCGCTTGCCGCTCTACTTATGATGGTGAGTAGCCTGTGGAGGAATTTTGTTTGCTTTTTTATGCACCTTATTTTTGTCAGTTCAGTTCAGTTTGTCAGTGAATTCAGAAGTGTTGAATAAATGGAGACTTTTCAAAGATATAGAATAGAATAGAATAGAAATGTATTATCCTGAGGGAAATTTGTCACTGCAAATCACTCAACATTAAACATTTAGACAGACAGAAGTCACAAATAAGAATAACAAAACAAATGGCCTAAGAATAGAATAAAATTAAATAGAATAAAAATTGAATAAAAGATACAGTAAATAAATACAGTAAAAATATACTGAAGTCTACAGTAGGTGTAATAATGCACAGTGCTGTTTAAAAAGTAAGAGTCCAGGAAGATGGTAATTGTCACTCTGTGCTCAGTGATGCAGTGAGGCACAGTGATGCATTGTATAGTCTGATGGCTGTCGGAATGAAGGGCTTCCTGTGCCGTTCAGTGCTGCATTTAGGTAGTGTGAGCCTATAACATGCTCCTCCTGTCAGCCAAGTCTGTGTATAGTGGGTGGGAGGGGTTTTCCCTGATGGCCTGGAGCTTAGCAAGGTTCCTCCTCTCCGCCACCCTCGCTAGAGTCCAGCTCCACCCCAACCACGCTACTGGCCTTCTTGACCATCTTATCCAGCCTGTTTGTGTCCCCTGCTCTCAGTCCGCTGCCCAAGCAGGTCTGTTATATATATATCCGTTCAGTCTGTTTTTGTATAAGTGAAAGTTCTTAAGATAGAGAGAAATTAGATTTTTCAATTGCCTCTCTGCTGTTTAGTTCAGCACCGTGGGCAGCGCCAAGCAAGCCACAGTGCCGCTGTCCCAGCTGAAACGTATAAAAGGGAACCTGTGTTCAAAAACCATTGTGCCCCCCCGAGAACATTTTATGCCCCCCCACTAATTTGTTTCTGCAGCCTGGTCTGCACAACACAAGGATTCAATGTCCCCAATGACATCACTGGTGGCCATATTTAAACAAATGTACTCTCAATAACGTCAAACAAAATGAACGTAGAGTTTTGGGATGTGTGTGAGATTATGTGGGGAAATAAATCAGCATTGTTTTTTGGTGAAGTGCCCCTTTAATGCAATCGTGGCCCTCAGAACTTGATAGCGATCACCATAGATATATATAAAGAGATGGCGCAAGGCAGAGTCTCCAGGGTATAGTTCACCGGCGGCCCTCTTGCTACAGTTAACTGCTTTAGGGTGAGTGATCTGCACAAACAAAAATACTCTTAACTCGCTTAAATCTTGACGGACTTACAAACGGTTTGTTTTATTACAAACGGTATTAATGTGGCTATGATTCATGCGTGGAAGAATTTTTATTTAAAAAAATTTATTTTCATATGAAAGTCCATTATAAGTATGTAGTATGATAACCACATCTCTGACGTTTTTAACAAACCAAACGGTTGAAAATTTAGCAAGCTATGGTTATTTCAATAGTACATGCACTATAGACATTCATGTTATGAGTCGGCATGCTACCCTACTAGCACGATGGCCGCCATCATGCCATGTGGCAACATCGGTCTCCGTTGGCCAGCAGCGCGGGTGAGTCATCTAGTCTTTATATATATATCCATGGCTATTACAGCCCAAAAGCAGGATGTGTCTTGGGCTTCAGTGCTCACTCATTATTTTGTTTGCAACCACATCTGAATGATCATTGAATGATCATTGCATTTATATAGCGCTTTTTTCAAACGGCGCTTTTGAAAATAGGGTGGAAATTGCCTCCTTCACCACCACAAACATATATTTCTTTTTACTAAGTGAACGATGACTGTGAGTAATGACAGTCACTCAGTGCCAAACACTGAGTTTCAAATCAAACTTCCTGTAAAAAATTATAAAAAAAATGATAAAAAAGGAAGGAGATATCTAATACACTAGAAAGATAAAATAATATTTAAGATACGATGGATCTTTATTCATCCCCTTGGGGAAATCCAGGTGTCATAGCAGCAGCAGGGGAGGGAGGGGAGAGGTACCTGCAGGCACGATAGCAAGAATAAAATATAAGAAATAAATGTCTGATCTGCACTGGATCTCTGAACAGTACTCAAAACTCATACCGTCTTTGCCCACGAATGTACACAACAGTCTAACTTACCGTCTTTAGAAAATAGAGTTTGAAAACGTTGTTCCTTTAAAAACCTAAAATGGAGTTAGGAGTTATAGTTCTTGGGCCATTCACTTTGTGAACACTAAAGTTGTAATGTGCTGCACTAAATCCCACTCTTTCCATGAGTAGTTAAGCTTCAGTTCAATAGTTATTTCATGAAGCACATGAATGGGCAGTTTATCTCCAGCTAAACGAGCTGCGTTTCTATTTATGCTCTTGTGATTGTATGAGTTGGCATGTTTTGTTTTTTGTCTCTCTGTACATTTCAAACCCAGCGATCCTGCGCACCACTGATGTATTGAGGACAAGGCGCTATTCATCCGAGCAGAACCTGTCGAGATAAAGCACTGCTCCGTTGGATTGTACAACGTGATAACAGAACTGCAGATTTACTTTGTGACACCGTAACAAAACTGCAGATTTACTTTGTGACACATCCACAATGGGTCTATCTCCATGAACTACCCAGTGTAAATTTTTACGGTGGTAGCTACTGACGTCGCTTTCAACACCATCTAGCTGAATGAAATATCCTGGGTTTGATTCCCACTTGGGGACCAGGTTGCCGGGTTGCCAGCTACCCAGGTGGGGTATCTCCCGGGCCTTTCTGTGTGGAGTTTGCATGTTCTTCCCCCGTGCTCGCAGGGGTTTCCAGAAAAAGAGATAAACCCAATGGAAAAACATGCAGAACAGATCACTAACGCTGTCCCTGACGAAGACGGACAGGAGCACTTGGATTGGATCCCGGGCGTGGCGCCATGCCGCAGCCCATGTCTGCTCCCGGCCCTTGGGGGAAGGATGACGGGATGGTTCAAGCCCAGAGACGAAATTTCATCTGTGACCCCCCCCCTTCTTCAAGTCCAGTTTAAACAGCTTATTCCCCCTTGGACCCAAGGACCGTTTTGCCCCTGCCATGACGGACTACTCCGGTGGGACTGCTTGCAGCCTTGACGATTGCACCCTGCGTGTATTAGGCGGGGATTTAGTAACACATGGTCCTGATCTGTTCAACTGAAAATGTGGATATCAACTCAACTTTGGTATTATTATCTTCTTATTTTGGATTTTCTCACAAAGATCAAAGGACCTTACCCAGGCTCTGTGCTCCACAAAGTGCTGTGGGCTGTGTAAATCCGGTAAAACAGTTCGGCATAATACAGAGATTTGTGATCGAAGAACCAAACTTTTTTTCTCTCTCTCTCGCTGAAACTCTTCTTGTGTTTCTCTGTTCTTTCTACTGTGTGTTGTATTTTTGGGATAACTTTCCTACGAGCCTGTAACCGTGTGTTCTCCAAATCGGACTCCTAACCCTTTAAGCCTTCTGTTTATGGGTTTTAATTTAGACCCATGCTGGGCTTAGCCTTCTGCTTGCTATTTATGTGGCTCAAATTAAATGTGGCCAATTACAGTAGAATGTTTTTGTTGTGATAGCTTAACTTTATTCCAAACTTGGTTGAACCTAATTAGTGTGTAATTTGTACATTGTTAGCTAAGAGCAAAATGTGTCGGGGGGGGGGGGAGCAAGAAGAGAGAGAGCAACCAAGCAAGCAGAGAGTAAACCTCCAACTGGGCTATGGATTCCCCGGAGCATTTTTCTTTATTCTGTCAAATAAAAACAACATTGTCATTTGAAATCCATAGTTCTTCCCATTGTTTTTATATTCCAAGGAAAGGTGCCTACAGTTTAATTGGCAGTGGACTGGTTTCTTGTTTACTGTATGGTAGCTACAGCCAGTGTTCAAATTATGTGGGGGCCAATGGGGGCTCAGCCCCCATAGATAGAGTCTGAGCCCCCATAGTCAACAATAACTGTGGGGGTCTCTCAAAAAATGTATAATTTTTTTTTTTATATATATTTTTCAATGTACGAATTAGTATTATTTATGTTACCTAAATAAATTGTTAATAGATAATATTTGTCTTTTCAGTTTTTAAAATAACAGAGTAATTAATGTTGTGGAATAGGCTGCGTTTCACCTCCAAGCCATCAGAGCCTTGAACACTGAACTCTCCACACACAAGCACACATGAGCACACACACAACACACACACTGTAGACGCGCACACTTATGGTCACTTTACAAAAGGAAAGGTCACTTTAAGAATAGTATAGTATAACTTGAGATTGTATAATATAGCATTGTATAACAGTGTACATAAAGACCCAGTGCCTCATCCGTAGCTAACAGTGTATTGCACTACCACAGGACCTAGCATGGCCTACCATGCTCTGTAAATAACTCATGTACATATACCGATATGCCCTACTTTGTTTACTTGTTTTATTGCACAATGTCGTTCTATTGGATTCTTATTATATATTACTATTGTATTATGCACATCGTTGCGGGCAAGACCCCCCGCATTTCATTGTATACTTGTATGCCATGACAAATAAAAACTCTTGACTCTTGACTCTTGAAGCCGCTATGTGTCGCCCATGAGCGTGTCTAACGCTACTCCAACCCATTTGGTGAAGAAGAAGCAGCCAGCTTAACGTTATGTAAACACTCAATGTGTCCTGCAACTGGGACTCAAATAAAAAGTAAACAGTACATCCCCATGCCGCCGATTTTTTTTTTAAACCCGCCACAAGGCGGTACAAGGCTGGACAGCTTTGTCTTTATAAAAAGGCCAAAAACTAGTCAAAGACTTTGACTAATACTGTTAGCGCAGCAGCTAGCAGTGCTACTGGTTGACAGTGCTAGTAGTGAGTGGACATTTTGGAAAACTAAATACAGCTGGTTATTTGCCAAGGAGGTAAATGGAGGTAAATGCTGTTAAGTGCCATACAACTATTTATTTTCCATTTGATTTTTTTGTTAGTTTTTTATTTATAATATAAACAAATAAATGTTCATTCAAGTTCATAAATTGTCTCATTTTTTAAATTAAATTGTTGTATTATTTGATCAGATGCTGAATGCAAATAAGTACATATGGCACTATATATCAGAGGTGAGTAAGAAAATTAACAAATATTGATGGTTAAGAATGAGACTGAATAATGACATCACACAATAGTCTAATGATTAGACTGTTGTGTGATGTGATTGATTGATTGAAAACTGTAACATATTGCAGAATGGGCACAATACAGTACGGCTCAATACACACAATTGTTAGGGGGATGCAGACCAGAGAAAGACTTTCATCTTGTTTACATCAGGGTCCCCCATTTTCAATTCATAATGATATTTATGACATACACAACATACAGATATATATCATGACATACATGATGACATACAGATATACAGTACTGTTACATTTGTGATATACAATATATACAAATATACAGTACTGTTAAACAGAGATCCTAACAGAAAATATATACATACGAGGGGGAGGAAACTGTACATTAGGAGGGGGTGGGAGGGGGGGTTTGGACATTTACGGGGTCCAGTTTCATTAGTTTTCATTAGTATTAGACTCTGATCCTAATGAGATATTCCTCTAAATATGACTTTGAAAACGGCCAAAATGTCAGGAAAAAAAAGAGTAAAAAAAAATGCAGGGGGCCCCCATAGCTCTCAGGTGATAACTCGAACCCTGGCTACAGCCTATTTGATCCATTAGAAATGAATTAGAACTCCATCTGGGACGAGAAACACTTTTCCCTACAAAACACCTGAAAACATTGCTGTATATCTCCATGAAACACTGTCAGAACCAGGTGACTTGCAGCCGTAGGCGTACTCAGCACTAGGCATGTGGGTATATAACAACGTTATTGAAAGGTGAGGAAAGGGCCATATTTTTCCCCCTTTAATATGATTGTACCTTGTTAAAAATCCCCCCACCCCTCCACCTTCCTCTCCCCTCCAGTGTCACAGGGTCTCTCGGTGCAGATAGATATCCGTGGCATGCCCTTTTAAAAAATGTGAGTGACAATCCCTCTGCCTGACCCCTGCCTAGAAACCTCCTACACAGGGATGTGTTGTTACCCTGGATACACGGTACCTCACACTAAATTAGATCTACATTCATGTCATGCCGGTGTATCCAGCCGGGATTATATTTTTACGCTTCCTCGTGCTGTTTTTAAAGGAGATAATTCACTATTCAACAATTCTCAACTAAATGGCTATAAATAAATGGCTGCTTTTTTTATATAGCGCTTTTCAATTTGTTACTCACATTTGACCCATTCACTCACACATTCACGGCGGAGGCAACCATGCAAGGTGCCAACCTGCTCATCGGGAGCAATTAGGAGTTAAAGTGGAGATGAAGCAGTGAGCAATGTGATCCTAGTTTGTTTGTTGTGTACCTTGTGTAAGACAGGGTTCTATAATCAAATGTGAAATCTATCTTATTTGTCTGAAAAATATAATATAATATCCCTGTTTTCAACATGGGCGCCGCCATTTTGTTGCTGACGTCATGGCTGACGTCATACCGGGGGTTGGGTGTATACACTCTGGTTAGCTGCCTATATTGAATGGGTCAGTCAGCAAATAAAATGTTGCCTACAAAACAACGGGACCGCGGTGGTTCTGTTTGTATTGCTCCTGGCTGTTCAAACTAATTTTACCATGTGAGAGAGAGGAAAGTTGGTTAATTTCCACAAACTACCAGTGAAAAAAACAGTGTTGTTGACATGTTGGCTCGGGCTGGCTGCACTCAGGCGGCGCGACCAGCCTGTTGGACAGGGAAGGAGGATCTGCAGAGAACACTTCATTGCCTCGGATTATGTTGTTGGGGTGGGATGTTTGTCCAGAAGACCACTAATCAGCTGAAGCCGGACGCGGTTCCCTCGGTCTTCGACAGACAGACCGGCGTTAGCTCTCGGGAGCGATCGCTAGCTAGTTGGCACCAGCCGGGGCCCGGCGTTAGCTCTCGCTAGCTAGCGTTAGCAACCGGAGCGTCGCGGAGCATTCAGCCTGCTGGCTACCTAGACCCACTTCAACCAGCTGTGTAGCTGTGTAGCCAGCAGGCTGAATGCTCCGCGACGGCATTCAGCCTGCTGGCTACACAAGCTGTGTAGCCAGCAGGCTGAATGCTCCGCGACGCTCCGGTTGCTAACGCTAGCTAGCGAGAGCTAACGCCGGGCCCCGGCTGGTGCCAACTAGCTAGCGATCGCTCCCGAGAGCTAACGCCGGTCTGTCTGTCGAAGACCGAGGGAACCGCGTCCGGCTTCAGCTGATTAGTGGTCTTCTGGACAAACATCCCACCCCAACAACATAATCCGAGGCAATGAAGTGTTCTCTGCAGATCCTCCTTCCCTGTCCAACAGGCTGGTCGCGCCGCCTGAGTGCAGCCAGCCCGAGCCAACATGTCAACAACTGTTTTTTTCACTGGTAGTTTGTGGAAATTAACCAACTTTCCTCTCTCTCACATGGTAAAATTAGTTTGAACAGCCAGGAGCAATACAAACAGAACCACCGCGGTCCCGTTGTTTTGTAGGCAACATTGTATTTGCTGACTGACCCATTCAATATAGGCAGCTAACCAGAGTGTATACACCCAACCCCCGGTATGACGTCAGCAACAAAATGGCCGCGCCCATAATGCTAAATGCTTCAGAAATGTACACAACAAATCGTTTTTTCTTAGAAACTGCTTATTTTTATAACGTGACTTCTTCTGTGGCTTATCTAAATACTAATGTGATGCTATGAATATGTATTTATCGCACTGCTTCATTTCCACTTTAAGTGTCTTGCTCAAGGACACATCGACACGCTGCCCCGGGAGGAGCGGGAATCGAACCGGGAACCTCCGGATTGCCAGACGACTGCTCTACCTCCTGAGCCACTGTCGCCCCCACTGTCAACTAAGCAACAGTCCTCTGATAGGAGACCTTGTAAAGGAGTCTGTTGAGCGACGACGTCCCGTGAGTGTTCCGCCATCACCGTAGCATCGCTGCTCCGTTAGATCCTTCTCTCTCCCACCGCTCTGTGCCGCAGACTGAATCCACATTGACTGACTGACGCTCTTCATCCTTTTTTCGGAGAGATGATGCCTCTCACAGTCAGTTATCCCGTCTGCGGCTGACAGTGACAAAACGTAGACGGCTCCCTCTCCATCACTTTCCAGCGGTGGAATGAGGTCTGTGTCTATCGTGCGTCTTCCTCGGCTCGGGATGAAGGAGCCCCGGCCCTTGATGGGACTCGACGGTTTTGGGACACGCCTCGAACTCAACCTGTCCCCCAGAAACAAATGGTTCTCAGCAAACCTCATTTTCTTGTCTTTCTCTTGTATTATTGAGATTTCTTACAGATGAGATCGCTATCAATCACTGTCAGCCGTCGAACGACAGCAATGCGTGGGATACCGACGTTTTATTTAACCCTATTAGGGTATTAAAAAAATCCAATTGATTAGAATTTCATTATTTTTTATCCACTTTTTCTCCTCCTTTTTCTATTTTTCTCACATCCCAATTTAGCCGTGCCAATTCTCCCCTCCCCTGTCTTGAACGTTGCTCACATGTGCCCCCCACTGGCCGGTTGTAGGGAGGATAGAAGCCTTGCATCACATGTCCCCTCCGATACATGTGCAGGCAGCCAGTCGCATCTTTTCACCTGCCAGCGTGGACTCTCATTTGGCGAGGAGTAACGTGTAGGAGGCTCACACTTCCCCTGCCATTTCCCGGTCTCTGCTGTGCAGGCGCCCCAACCGACCTGTAGGAGTCGCTGTTTACAACATCCAGATTACCACCCATCGACTTCCCACCCGCTAACTCTGCCAATTGAGTTAGTATGACGGCCGGCCCAAGCCGACGGCAACGCCGACAGCCGGATTCGAACCCGGTGTCTCTTGCGTTGGTGACGAGCGCAATATCCGCTGCGCCACCCAGCCGCCCCCACAATTGATTAGAATTTCTGATACATTTTTTTATTGAAAGAATTTCATTAGATTCTACTGAGTTGGGGACACAGTTAAAGCAGATCATCCCTAGTGGTGAGAAATCAATACAGCTGCAGCTGTCCTCTCATTTGAATCTCTGGTCTGGTGCTAAATAATGAGAAGCTAAAGAAATCAGCGGTTTCCAATGTGTTTACTACGAAGGGTCCAATTTCAGCCTCCCTTCATCAGGAGCGCTTAACTCTTCAGAGTATAATTTAGTTCCACAGTAGAAAGATCTTTAATTGGACCAATGACATTATTCAATAGCACAGCCTTGTCCAATGACCCGCGTGCAGCCGTCTGGCTGAGGTGAGAGTAACCTCTGATTCCCGCTGTGTTGCAGATTATCAACAGACCTGCCCCTGAGATGAAGCCATCTCTGACTTTAACAGCCAAGCCTGGTGCGTTTTGTGAAGTTCCAGCGGCTTCCCTGGCTATCCTCCAACATGGCTGATATGCTGTGAAGAAGAGGCCGCATGCAAGACTATAGCAGCGCGGGGACTCGCTTGTTTCACAAAATCCAATCATGTTTACTCTGCGTTTTAACACGACAACAAGAAGATATTTTGCAAAACATTTGCAGAAAAAAAAGAAGGGTGGGAAAAAAGTTATTCCAGGAAAGGACACTTAAAGTGAAAGGTGACTTCTAAATGGTCTCTTTCGCGTGCTAAGTCCTGTGTCAGACAGCCTTTATTCTCTTTAATAGCATTGTCTGGTGGCTTAAACAGGGAGAAATGGGCTTAGGTGTGAGGGAAGAAGGGCACAATTAGCTCCTCGATCAATTTGCCAGGGAGAGGAGAGGAAAATCAATGCTCTGATTATGCACGAAGACGTCGTCTGCTTACATTGAGATCAAAGTATCAATGAGCTAAGCTAAAAGCAACGGGGATCCATCTATGGATGATCCATACTTACTTGGGTGGTGAAGGAAGGGCAGAGGGACAGGCGGCAAACATTATACAATATATATATGTATAAAACGTAACACGATATAGAAATAGATTCTTTGTGGAAACACTTAGGGGGAGGCGAGGGGGGGGAGGTTGAGACGTTTAGGTTGAATCCAGTATGTTGTTTAATAGGAAGATGCAAAGCTGCTAGTCATAGTAAACCACGTCTGGGATTCAGATACATACATCTAGAGTAGACATTGCTGTGTATCTTCAAAGAGAGAGAGCGAGAGAGAGGTGGGACCTTTGGCGTAATTGAAACAGGAAACCCATTCAAGACTAACATTTGCTCTTGAAGTTGGAGAGCAGAGCCCACAATCAAAGGCTGTGAAAGAAAATTTAAATATTCATGAGTCTCAAGGAACCCTCTTCGGTTATTCTGTCCTTCTCTGTTTCTTCTCTGGTCTGAGGTCAAAGGATTATGACACAGCCTTTCTCCCTCTGATGAGCTGATGCTACGCGTCTCTGGGCTACCGCCGGAGCTATTCGCCGCTCAAATCCACTGTATGCGGTTTTGTGACAATAAGCCCCGCGAGTCTGTTTGTGTCTCTTTTTCAGACCACAACATTAGAAGACGAAACACTTGAATCCTCATCGGCGTTCCCTCGACTAATAACAAAGAGATCCAGCGGCGTGCGTGTCGTCTGGGGTTGAATCGTGGCCTGAGTTTGAACGAGCGACATTGTCCTGTCTCTCCGCACAGCACAGGGAACGGGAGGGGGGGGGACCCGCAGCCCGGGAGTCTTGGGGAGATGAAAGAGGGGCGCACCTGCCAGGCCCCGCACTCACCAAAGTCTTTGATCCGTCGAGGCAAACATCAAAGCCTCTGCTGGGGGTTTCGCGCGGAAACCCAGGCCTGTGAACCACAGCGCCCAGCGCCAATCTATAACAGTGTGAAGCATCCCCACTTGACGAGGGGTGAAGTAGAGTCTGGAGAGACTCACCGCTGGGTGATATTCTATGACAATTCTGTGGTCTCGGGGGGGAAAAAAGCAAACCTACTGTAACTCTTGACTTGACCTGTCGGCTGTCAGTGTTGATGATAACGCTGAAATGTCAACGCAATTACAGCCGGAGTGAAGTGTTTGTGTAAAGACAGGACATCGTGTTCACGGTTTGCAGCCATAATAATAAGAAAGAGGGTGGAAAAAAACAACATTTGAGACATTGTGTGTAAACCTTTAGACTAGGTCTATGCCACAAGCTCCCAACATGTTAAAGGAACACGCCAACATTTTGGGAAATTAGCTTACCGGTTCGATTCCGCTCCTCCCGGGCAGCATGTCGAAGTGTCCTTGAGCAAGACACTTAACCCCTAATTGCTCCTGATGAGCAGGTTGGCACCTTGCATGGTTGCCTCCGCCGTCGGTCTGTGAATGTGTGAGTGAATGGGTAAAATGTGAGTGACAAATTGTAAAGCACTTTGGATAAAAGAGCTATATATAAAAAAGCAGCCATTTACCATTATAACCGGCCATGTCCGCTTCCATTCATTGTGCTAAGCTAGGCTAACGTGCAGCCAGATAACGTGCAGTTTCTACTAAACGCACAGAGAGGAAACTGGTATCTATCTTCTTGTCTCTCTCTGGAGAAGACGGTAAGCTAATTTCCCAAAATGTTGGCGTGTTGCTTTAATCATGGAGGCATAGTCCATGTATCATCAGTAGCTTTTCTTTTCTCCTATTGCTAGGTTTTAGTGAGTCGGTCCTCATCTTCATTGGGGATAGTCTGGGGGTGTTGCATATGTGGATTTTATGGCAGTGTTTCCCACAGGATTTTCAGAGACTATGGGGGGTGAACCTCCGACCCTCTAGGCATGCCCCCCCCCTTAACTAGCCCTTTATTAGTTGAATCAAGGTGTGCTGGTGGTGGAATTTAACAAATACATGGAACGGCTGGGGTGTCTCGAGGAGAGGTTTTGGAACCACTGGACTAGAGCATACATTTGAGCCATCAAAGAAATGAAGCGAAAGTGGTTACCTGTTTTGAACTGGTTTATTTTTTAGAAAATTAGAAAATATAGTGGATTACTATTACGACTACTACCACTGCCAATACTACTGATACATCCCTATTGGCAAACTTTATATTTAAAAAAAAATAGTAAAAAAAATAAAAATAAAACAGTCACAGTCTATGTTTGATTGATTGATTGATTGAAAACTTTATTAACAGATTGCAGAATGGTTACAATACAGTACAGCTCAATACACACAATTGTTAAGGGGATGCAGACCAGAGAAAGACTTTCGTCTTGTTTACATCAGGGTCCCCCTAGGTAATTAATGGGAAATCTGTTCTTCTTGACTTGTAAAGCCCACGGGGGCAATTCCATGTGATTTCTGGCTATACAAATACATTTGATTTGATTTTGATTTAGGCAGATACTGTAGAACACATTCTTCTATTTACTATAGTAGGATGTTAGGCCCAACTGTTGGCCTAGTAATATCTCTTAGGTTTTATTATAAAAACCTGTTGTTAATGCTTTTAGGGCATATTCATTAATAAGACATCTATATTCATAGCTCCAGATTGTGAATCTTTTTCTGCTCCGTGTAATGAATTGTGAAAATAATCCCCTCCCAGTTGTTGTGGTCGT
>NC_140165.1:299820435-299858020 GCF_963971535.1 Notolepis coatsorum
TTGCAGGCTGTTCGACGCGGAAATGGACAAAGGGACACAGCTCTTCACTCACACAGTACTTGTTGGCTAACAACAAGCTATATATGGATGCAGTGTGGACATGCATGGACAATGGACATCAACACAGTCTGGACAGTGGAGTGGATATACTTTATCAAGCCCTTCTGCCTGCTGGACCACTGTGCGTTTCAACTTAACACTTTAACTGCCACACACGAGATATCTCGGGTTTATTTTTATGTGGTTGAAAGCCACTCACGAGATTTCTCTGATTTTTTTTTTTTTAGCGATCTGAAATCATATTGCATCACGCGAGCCTACCCGAGTATACACGAGCTCCGCCGGAGATCATATGTGGAAAAAAGCGCCCCCTATCGTCTTTCAGATGACATAAGGGATTTTGGAATGGACTCAATGAAAATGGATGGGGAAAAAAATCCGGTACTCCACATTTTCCAGTCCACTGATCCAGCCGGGGTTACCACAGTTCATTCTGGAGCCTCTGAGCCCCGCTGATCATGGAGTTCTACTGTATCGCGTTGGATCTATACACTTATCGATTTTTTCGAATGGTGATCAGGAATTGGAATATACCAGTTGGATACCATCTGATGTCAGGTAAGGACTCTATGTTATCAGTGTTAGGATAATCAGACTAATTTTGATGAAGTTATAAGCTGTTTTGTGAAATGGGCTCTTTCGGTTTCACTGTAAAAGTCCGAGAGGAAATCAACGCGGCGATTATCCGTGCGCGGCCCGAATGTGCTTGCGTGCACGTATAATATTGATCATCTAGCGTTTATTTGAAAACGATTCATAAAAAGGCCGACGAATATCAACGTTGTGGAATATTCCAGTAAAAGACGATTTTCATAGAATGGTCCAGAATGGGCTGTTTTTGATCTCAAAACGGGTGCTCTTCTAAATGCTCTGAAACGGAAATGACGCGATAAAAAAACAATCTGCCTTGACAGCACTGACTGGAAAATAGTCTTTGATAATGCGATGGGCAGATTAGACACATAGCCATAATTTAAAACATAGATTAGGTGATATTAACGTTAACATTGGCGCCGATGGTGGCATTCAGGGGGTAAAAAGGAAAACCCGGCGTGGCACTCAAAGTGTTAACAAGGTATAGTTGCGATATCTCTCTCTCTCTCTCTCTCTCTCTCTCTCTCTCTCTCTCTCTCTCTCTCTCTCTCTCTCTCTCTCTCTCGCTCTCTCTCTCTCTCTCTCACTCTCTGATTGTGTAGGGCATATTGGAAGCGTGGCTGCATTTGACTGACTGTGATCATATTGATTGATGGCAATGGTGATAGTTGTACCTAATTAAATATTCGCCAATGCGTGCAGCGTGGTACATGTTTGCAAAATGTTTGGTATAGCGCCCCCCATGGAGAAGAATGTACGGGCCGCCACTGCTGTAGGATATAATGAAAAATGTCTGTGCATAAAGGGTGTGTATGGTCAGGCAACTAATGTGTTTAAGGGACAGTTCATCCAAAATAAACAGATTCTCCCCCTCCTCCTTCTCATCCAGTCGAGCCCCTGTGAGCAGTACTGTCTACACACTACACCCCCTCTCTCTCTCTCTCTCTCTCTCTCTCTCTCTCTCTCTCTCTCTCTCTCTCTCTCTCCCCCTCTCTCTCCCCCCAATAAAGGCAAGCAAACATCCTCCGGTTTGAATTCTCTCTCAGTCTCCAACAGTGATGTATTTTCCGGGGAGATTCAGCCTTTCTACCAAAAAGCTCCCTAAGAAATCAAGACTCGATTGTGTTTTCAAATGTCGACCTGAATACAGCTTTACCTTTCAATTAACTGTTATTCATCAATTAAGCTGTGTGCAGTGGTTCCACGTTGCTCTTCCTCTCTGTCTCTGGCTAAGGAGAGATGGCTATTGGGCTCCCTCTGTTGGCCTTCAACCATCCATCTGCATTCATCCAGAGTGAGGCTGGGGAGGCTGAGGTAGAGGGGATGTGACAGGGTCTGTTTGCATGTTCTAATACTGAGTTCTATACAGGGAAGCAGTGGAGGGTAAAGCCACCTAGACTCAGTCTAGCCACCCTGTTTTTAAGCCGATACAGTAGATCATCACGGTTTAAATTCATGGTATAGATTGTAGCATGTAGTATCTGAATTATGCTAGTTACAGGAAGACATGGTATTTTTAAACTATATTTTTGCTATATATTGGTGTTACCATGATCAATGACTTCATTATTTTATCCACCTTTTTATTTAATCACTGGTTCTATCCAATATATTTTTATGGTAAGCTTATCATTAAATATTTTTTTATTTTGATGTGAATGAAATAGGATAGTGATGATAGTTAATAAAAAAATATCTGTGCATAGAGGGTGTGTAAAGTCAGGCAATTCATGTGTTTAAAGGGACAGTTCACCCAAAATAAACAAATTAAAGAAATTCCTCTTACCCGGAGTGCTGTTTATCTACTGTATCCAGATAGTTTTTTTCTGTGATTTGCAGAGTTTTAGAGATATCTGCCATAGAGACGTCTGCTGTCACTCTAGTACAATAGAGCTAAATGGCACTGGGTTTGTGGCACTCAAATCAGATTGAGTGCTGAAAATATAGATCACAGAAGTCGCCCGCATTTACAACGACATCGGGTTACAGGCAGATCTCAAATGAATCAAACGAAACACAATATAGAAAAAGAAAAAATAATAATCAGTTAAAAACAGTTACACATTTAAACCGAGTGGTTTGTGATTGTGGTTTTAAACTCCCTTTAAGTTATGAGTATCGATCTTCAGGGTGTGTTGAAGGTCCTTCCATGTGATGGAGATGGAGCACTAAAATAAAAGCTGACTTTTCAAATTCAGAACAGACTCAGGGGACCTTAAGTGATTCCATGATACTGAAAGAGGCCAAGGTCTAATCATACAATAGTCTCAAGGCCTGTGCAGTGTGCAGTCATCGTCTCGTTGTCTCTATAGTTAGTTATAGACTGCTGCTGTTCGCAATGCTGAATGACACAATTACCTAAAAGGTCTCTGCCACTGATCTAAAGCCTTATGATTTTACTTATTTTACTTTTACTAGCCCAGTGTTTTTGTATAATTGTCCAAATAGAGCGACACAAAATTATTTTAAAGGGGCACGCCAAAATTACCGTCTTCTCCAGAGTCAAACAAGAAGATAGATATATCTCCTCTCTGTGCGTTCAGAGGAAAGCTATCCGGCTGCCAGCTAGCCTAGCTTAGCACAAATGAATGGAAGCTGATACGGATCAGCTAGCCTAGCTGTTGGCCAAAAACACCCTCATTTATCAACGTGGCGTACGCACAGATATGTGCGTAACCCGTGCGTACGATCATTTCTAAGCAAAGTGTGGGATTTATCAATTTGAACTTGTGCTTGACTTTGTGCGTATATTTAAGCACAGGTCGGACCATGCGTAGCTGGCGCCGGTGGTAGAATATTTTTACAACGAGGAAATAAGCACTGACTGCGCTCCGCGTAACTCAACTCGTTATTATTTTGCGCATATATTGCAGAAATACGGGAACGTTTTGATTATATTTAAAAGGCTTTGCCATTGTTAAACGTAATAAGTGGAACCCCGAAGCTGTAAGCAGAATACAAGTCATATGAACACCCACGATATAGTGTTCTTCCCCCTTCCTATAAGAAAGAATAAAAAACGCATTGCAACGAGAACAGACTGAGGTTATTTGTTGAGTGTATGTGTATACAAAACCCTTGCAATAAATGTGTCTTAAATGAATGAAAAGCATACATGCTCTGGACACAGAGCATATATCGTGTGGGTGATATCATGACTTGTATTCTGCTTACAGAATTTCACTTATTTAGTTTTACAATGTCAAAGCCTAAATCAAAACGTTCCCGTATTTCTGCAATCTATGCGCAAAATAATAACGAGTTGAGTTCTAACAAAGAACGTATTACATGCTGGTAGGCTGATAGAGTAAACTATGATATGAATATGAATATGATATGATATAAAGGTATACTGGTCCGTCCGCGAGGATATCGAGGACTCGAATAGCCATTAAATGCAATTTGAGAATATAGGCTAAAGCGACGGCCTATAACCTATACATATTATTTAATGTTTTCATAATCGTAAAGATACAACAGCTAGATTAATGATCAAGTTAGTTTACTGTATGCAGGCTTCGCAGGGCTGTGTGTTTTTATATATGCGCAAGTTACTGTTGCATAATGTAGGCTGGCTGCTATTATATATAATTCATATAGGCTACCTAATACCAAAAACAAAATAGATTGTATCATATGCCTCTACACAAATTATATTATACACATCATATTATATCTTGGTTCGGCAGCGCCTCTGTGAACAATCTCTCAGAGTTTGCTCCATCAATAAACAAATCCAGTAATGTGAACGGGATTCCACTCGGTCAATGTACAGATAATGTGCGATGCGCATTTTGGCTGATAATGTGCCGGTGGCCGGAGTCTCATTCAGTAAGATTGTTCACAACGGGAAATGCTGTATACGTTCAATTTGTTGGTTGGACCTCGGTGATCAATCTCGCTCTCAGTGAAGTCTCTCAGAGTTCGCTCGGGTCAGTCCACTTTTCCACATTTCATGGGGGGGTTCCATTACCGTATATGGTTAATCAGGGCGGTTCTGGTATGCAAATACTTAAAACAGTGCACAGGCTCCAGCTTAGGAGCAAGGTGATATTTATCAAGACAACTGTGCGTAGGACCTGTGTACGCATGTGTGATAAATCCCGTTTTTTTTGTGAGTGCACACATTCTAAATTCTGTGCATTACGAACGGAAGTAGAATACTTTCTAAGAAAATTTGATAAATGAGGGCCTTATTAAGCTAGGATAGCTGACCCGCTGACCCACAAATAATAATAATAATAATAATAATAATAATAATAATAATAATAATAATAATAATAATAATAATAATAATAATAATAATAATAATAATAATAATAATAATAATAATAATAATAATAATAATAAACGTTATTTGAATAGCACCTTTCATACAAAAATTGCAGCGCAAAGTGCTTTACAATAGAAAAAGACAGGCATAAAATGAGCACATAAAGTGCAGACATATAAAATCAAATTTTTTCACATTAGGATCTAACATCCCAATAGGCCACCTTGTTTATGGTTTGATTCAGTTTCAGTAAAAATAGACAATAATAAAAAGAATAAGATAGAATAGACAGAGTAAAATAGTGCAATAGTGCAGTGCAATAAAATAGTAGAATAGAATAGACATAAATGAGCACATAAAGTGCAGACATATAAAATTACAGTTTTTTACAGTGCAATAAAATAGTTCTAGATTACTGTTTAACAGTTTAAAGTCATCTTTACCTTCTCAGTTTGGTACAGTATCTATCCACAGTTTAAAACCTGACAGTCTTCCCTCCTGTTTGATACCCACTTTGACCCTTCGAACCTCCCACTCAGGGCACAGTTCTAGGCCTGGGTCCCCTACACAGTTTTAAAGCCTGACAGTCTTTCTTCTCGCTTGATACCCACACAGTTTAATACCTGACAGTTTAGAACCTGTAAGGAAAATGAATATAGAATGGAAAGTAAAATTATGCAATAGTGCAGTGTAATAAGGTAATTCTGAATGACTGTTTAACTGTTTAAAACCGTCTTTACCTTCCCTGTTTGATATCCACAGTTTAGAACCCGACAGACAAACAAGAAGCCTGGCTTCTTTCTACGCCTTTCGAAGGATTTCACATCATGTTCCAGAAAGTGGTAAGCTTGTGGGCAGTATACTATAGTGTTGTTTTACTTTGTCCATCAACAACTTTGAAAATGTTTGCGAACCACTTGATTGTGGGATTGTATTGTGTATGCTATATTGTTATTGTATCACATTCAGTTGGTGTTCAGTGTGTCTGTATGCAAAGACAATGGACAAATCATTGATTATTTTTGGCCCGGTCATGGGTTTGGCAATGTGGCATAAAAAGAAAGAGATTTAAGTTACTGTAATATGTATGGAAGAGTATGATCTTGAGACTGAGACATACTTAACTCAATACGTAGATCTTCAATGATTTCGCCATGCTTCCATCTGAAATGGACGACTGTACCACCTCTCCAAGTCTCCACGAAACCTCTGTGAACTCCCTGGGGGACATATTGGACCTGGATGTCTGGGAGGAGTCCATGTGTCCTTTGTGTGAACATCTCCTGCATGACACCAACTCCCTGTCCTCAACCTTGTCTCTCAGCGGACACGTCGCCTCTGTCACCTCCGTCACTGAGAGAACCACTAGACTTGCGGGTTTGTAAACCCATGTTCGTGACACCAGCTATTTGTCCTCAACCTCATCTCTCCATGGAAACCTTGCCTCCATCACCTCTGTGACCTCCCTGGGAGACATATTGGACCCAGGTGTCTGAGAAAGTAAGTGTTCTGTGGATGGAAGTTTCATACATGCACTACATACGACAGTTTCTACATCTGTTCAAATACCCCTTGTCAAAAGATGCTGTTTTAATAACAGCAGTGAGGTGGCAGGCAGGCCCTGGTCCGTCAGATGGAGGAGCTCCTTTTTGCAGCAATTATGAATGAATGATCATTGCATTTGCATTTATATAGCGCTTTTCTAGACACACTCAAAGTGCTTTTTACAATGTAGGGTGGAAATTGCCTTCTTCACCACCACCACCACCACCACCACTGTGTAGCACCCAACCAGGCTCAATGGCTACAATACACTGGCACCAGGCACACATCACACTACACAATGGCTGAAAGGCTCAGGAGACAGGGATTGATATGAGCCAATTAAGGGGGGATGATTAGGTGGCCTTGGTGTCAGAGACCTGATTGGGAATTGGGCCAGGAGTGAATTAAACAAACTATTGGACACTGAATGTGTGTGTGGGAGTCTACTGCGTTCCAAATGAAACATGGAAAAACACTATCTTAATTTGAGGTGTTTGATGTGTGTCATATTGTCTTAAAGGTCTCTCCCTATCTTATAAATGGCATTTTCCAGTGGTTTGCCTTGTTTTCTAGCAATGTGGGGTTGTACCAACACTGACTAGATGTGAAATTCTCATTCAGTCCCATTCCTCCAGTTCAGATGAGACAAGATCCTCCCCCACTAAACCAAGCCATTCGAATTTACGCGGATCTGTGACGTGTGACGCCACTGCCTGCCCACAATCAACTGTGATACGTTTATATGAGCAGCGAGTGGAAATAATGCGGAATCGGTTATTTAGCAGAGACCTTCAGCTGTTCACACACACACCGTGAATCACAGAGAACTAGATAAAACGGGTGGGAGGTAATGGGACTGGGGGGGAGCTCTCTTGCTCGCTCTCTCTCGTATCAGCACTCACTGTATCACCGTCAACCTGTTGCAAAATATCATAGTGCACGCTCCCATGCGTGCCCGTATTCCGATCCGTGTAATAATATTCACGGGAGTATATATAGTCATTTGAAACAAGTTACCAATGCATTGTCCCGTGGGATTATGTCCCCCCGCGGCGAAATTAATTAGTCCCTCTCTATCTCTCTCACTCTCTCTCCCCCAAAGGTATCTGCCAGTGCAGGTGGGTGACTGTCACTCAAAGCGCATTGCGAGTATGGGCGGAGCCCAGCCAAAAACTGCTTGGATTTTGTAAGGAGAGAAAGTGGTGCACCAAAGTACTTGATAAAAAATACAAAACAATGAATTTTATTGAAAAGAATACTTACAGATGTGTTCCATAGACTCACAGGAATAGTGTAAAATTGCCGAATCTGCTGCCAGAACTATCACTGTCAGAACTCGGGACTTGAGAACTAGAGACTCACGTGACTATCTTGTATTTTGCACTAGAGACTCATATCACTGAACTCTCATCACTGGACTATCTTGTGTTTGTACTTTTTTTTATATTATATTGTATCTATACTTTAAGTGTATCTATAGTCAGGGCCGCCTGGGAGAAATGCGAGGCCCTGTGCGAGATTTAACCCGAGCCCCCCCCCCCCCCCCAAAAGGTAAAACATTTTTTTTTTTTTTTTTTTTTTTTTAATATATACAGTCAACATATTCTTAAATAATAGCGCTGCCCGAGGCGGGGCATGATACAGTCAACATATAGCAAAAGAGAGAGCGAGAGAGAGCTCCCGTTCTACAGTCAATATACAGTGTACAGAGAGAGAGAGAGAGAGAACATGTGTGTTTGTCATGTGTGTGTGTGTTAGAGAGAGACTAGAGCATGTATGACAGATTCAAAAGGACAAAGATCAACACTTAAATCCAAGAGAGAGAGAGAGAGAGAGAGAGAGAGAGAGAGAGAGAGAGAGAGAGAGAGAGAGAGAGAGAGAGAGAGAGAGAGAGAGAGAGAGAGACATTGGAAAGAAATTGAAATGCTATTTGGCCCTAAACAGAGAGTACACAGTGGCAGAATACCTGAGCACTGTAAATACCAGGGCGCTTCCCCTTGTTTCGGCGTGGGGTCGTGTTGTATACTTGCCGAGTCATATTCTCTAAACATCTAGACTCTTTCGGGAGAACCTCTGTCTGCCTATGCTGTTCCATTCTCCGGCGTCGAGATGTTTGCTCCAGCCTTCGCCAGCTGTCGCCGTTGCCTGTGGGGGAGACTGGTCTGCGCTCCCTGTACTTCCACGGGAGGCACCCCAGCGTTCCACTGCAGACCCCCGCGCAGCTGTTCGTCCTGACGCACATCCAGACCAGCGCAGACGCTCTCCAGACCAGCGCGCAACGCGCATCTTCCAAGAACCCTCGAGCTTGGCACGCTCTCCAGACCAGCGCGCAACGCGCATCTTCTAGACCTTCGAGCTTGGCACGCTCTCCCGACCAGCGCGCAGACACGCATCTCCTAGACCTTCGAGCTTGGCACGCTCTCCCGACCAGCGCGCAGACGCGCATCTCCTAGACCTTCGAGCTTGGCACGCTCTCCCGACCAGCGCGCAGACGCGCATCTCCTAGACCTTCGAGCTTGGCACGCTCTCCCGACCAGCGCGCAGACGCGCATCTCCTAGACCTTCGAGCTTGGCACGCTCTCCCGACCAGCGCGCAGACGCGCATCTCCTAGACCTTCGAGCTTGGCACGCTCTCCCGACCAGCGCGCAGACGCGCATCTCCTAGACCTTCGAGCTTGGCACGCTCTCCCGACCAGCGCGCAGACGCGCATCTCCTAGACCTTCGAGCTTGGCACGCTCTCCCGACCAGCGCGCAGACGCGCATCTCCTAGACCTTCGAGCTTGGCACGCTCTCCCGACCAGCGCGCAGACGCGCATCTCCTAGACCTTCGAGCTTGGCACGCTCTCCAGACCAGCGCGCAGGAGCGCATCTTCCAGACCTTCGTGCTTGGCACATTCCAAGTTGTGGCGCACCACTCTGTCCTCGGCTCGGACAGCCGGCTTCCCGGTGGCGACACCCTCGCCACCGCCGCCTGTTCCAGCACCACTCTGTTCTCGGCTCGGACAGCCAGCTACCCGGTGGCGACACCCTCGCCGCCGCTGCTGTTCCTGCACCATTACGCATTCGTCTGGGTGAGTTTTGACTGTCTAGATCATCTCCGTTTTCGTGTGTTTCTAACACTGAAGAATTACCACCTTTTAATCTGACAGTCACTCACCCAGCGTTGTGCCTCTGTTTGTTTCACTTGGATATTATTTTGGACGTTACATCTCCCACTGTGTGTTTGTTCACACCTAAGATAGTATTCTCTTTGTATTTGTTTTGGTACTTTGCTCTTTGTGTATTTTTCACGAAGATAGTTTTACTTTGTTTAACTTTGGTATTTGGACTGGTCACCTCTCCTGCATCTGCTCTGTTTTTCCCCTTTGTACATTAACCCTCTCCTCTCTCCCTCTCGGCCGCCGTTACCCACCTCGGAGATCTGCCGAGAGTTCTGCAGAGCGGCCCAGGTTTTCCCACCAGTCCTCCCAGTCCTCCCTGTCCCCAGCCCGCCTCCGCGGGCCTCTGTCCCTAGTTTCTCCTGTCCCTAGTCCTCTATCCCTAGTTCTCCTAGTCCCTAGTCCTCTATCCCTAGCTCTCCTAGTCCCTAGTCCTTGTCCCTAGTTCTCCTAGTCTCTAGTTCCTCTGTCCCTAGGCGTTCCCTTATACCTTCCCTTAGTGTTCCCTTTCCTGCCCGCCTCTTAAAGGCACTTTACCTTCCCCTCTTGTGTTATTCCAGTGTTTTGTGTTTTCTCCCTTAAAGGGACAGTGCCCTTTTTCCCTGTTCTCAATAAATATCTGTTTCTTGGCAAACCATCATACCTGTCTTGTGTTGTGCGATTGGGGTCGGTTACAAACCATAACAGAATTCAAGTTCATGTATTGAAAGGCAGGCTACATCATACATGCAGTGAGATTCATTGTTCTTGTATATGCTCTCGTATTATATTGTTTATATAGGCTACCCAATACTGACATCAAAATAGATTGTAGTATGCCTCTAGAAATCATATGCAGCAGGTAGAAAATTGACGGAAGATCCATCGCGATTTGGAATAGAATTGAGGAGAACTTTAATCCCTGGGTATTAATCAAACAACACGGGAAAAGGCAGTCATATTCCAGCGCGGTCTTTATTAGCCGACAACTAAATTGATGCCTCTAAAAATCATATAGCCAATCGAACACAACTAATAAAGGCATTCATATTACAGCACGGTTATAATGACACACAACCAACGCCAAACAGTGGTCAACGAACGGTCTTTATTAGTATTTTGAGCTGTCCAGGCAGAATTGCAGCAATGGTCTTAGGGAGCCGTTGATATCTGACATCACCGTTTACAAGTCCGCCTTTTATTTATCCCATAATACGCGATAGTGTCTTCTTGGTTCGACAGCAGTGAACAATCTTCGTGGAGTTTCTCAGAGTTCCGCTCGGGTCCGTCCATTATTTCACATCCCATGGGGGGTGTTTCCTCATTTTCATGACCATATATGGATAATCATGCACGAGCATTGACGGTAGAACAAAGTGGTATTCATCAACACGGAGGAGCATAGAGCCTGCGTACGCACCGTGTGATGAATCCCGACTTCCCTGTGCGTACACTAGTTCTACATTCCGTGCTTACGTGTGGAAGTAGGTCAAGTTCTACGCACACATTGATGAATGAGGGCCCAGGAGTATTTCATATGGAGTTAGCTTAGCTAGGCTATACTAAGTCAGGAGTCGGAGAGATAATCACGAGATACTGTAGACAGTGTTGGATCTATCCAATCTAACTAAATGGATACTTTTTTTTATCATGGAATGTGCTGTGCAAGCCCAGACCGTCCAGACGGCCGGACCACAAAACAACAACAAGTGAGTCTATTACAATATGTGTTCTGTAGTTACTGAAACTGATTGAATATATGACAAGATTCAAGAGGTTTATTTGTCACATACATACATACACCCCCCCCCCCCGATCAAACGTGGTGTGTCTTTTAACACATTGGGTGCTAACGACGAGAAATCTCGTTGTTGGCCGCCATGCGTTGAGTGCCAATGACGAGAAATCTCGTTATATAATCGTTATTTCTTTTATTAGCGATATCCATTCATTTTTCATCCATCCAGCCTCACATTATCATTGGGACTGGCTCTGAGCTCGAAAAGGGCAAATACCGCGCCCTATCGTCTCCCGGAAGGTATTGCACCCATTGGAATGGAGTCAATGGGAATGCATCAGAAAAAAAGACTCCAGGCTCCACATTTTACTTCTGAGGCAATGTAACCTGAGACTATTGCATCCACTGAGGGAACTGGAAGAAGCGTTGATTATGTGTTTCGAGGTATAATGTTGGATCAATAAACGCAATCGATATTTGGAATGGCGATCAGGAATTGGAATAATCTTTTTGCAGAACATCTAATGTGAGGTAAGGACTTTATTTTACCAGTATTGGGTTAATCAGAGTTTTTTTTCACAGCGTTCACAACATGTCTCATATGTGTGTATGTGTGTGCGTAACGTTAGCGCCAGGCAGGGCATAGATAATAGATTTTTCAGCCCGCTTCTCTAGCGTGCATAAGTACACATATACTATCGATAATCTAGTGTTTATTTGAAAACGATTCATAAATAGGCCGAAAAATGACAACGTGTTTTGTGTATTCCACTAAAGAGCTATTTTCGCAGATTTTTCTGGAATCACTAGAAATCTTCAAAACTATACTCATATTCAAAACGGTATAAAACGGAAATGTACTGATGAAAAAACTATCCGTTTCATACATGTTGACTGCAAGCAAGTAATTGATAAGCGACAGGCGTATTAGACACATAGCCATAATTTAAGATATAGTTTATGCCTTCGCAAATGTGCTCGTCCTCTCATTGATTAGAGTGGTGGCATCCAAGCGATAAATCGCGCACCCCCTGCTGGCAACCAATGGGTTAATATAAGAACACAGGAGCAAGGCAGGAATAAATTACAAATACAAAAACAAAAGCAAAAGGCACAGCCGAGCTGGCGCTAAATACAAACACGAACTGTTATCACGAAAACAAAGATGAACAAAACGGAATACTAATAAAACTTACTAAGACTCAACATACAGCAGGGCAAGGCAGACGACAGCAGTGAACAAACAGGAACGGGAACACGGAGGTATGACGCCACACAGGAAGTGAGAACAGGACACACTAATATACACAGACTAATTACAATTGAAAACACCTGGCAGGCCAGTCTAAAACACAGAAACAATCAACACCAACTAGACACAAAAGCAATAACACAACAACAACCAAAGCAATATCACAACCAACAACCAGACAGGAGGACGACATTTAAACAAAGGAAGGAAAAGCCCAGGATAACAAACATGTGGAAATGTATTCAATAACATGTAACCAAACCAAAATGGTCGCTTGCACCATCTGGTGGTGCCCCCCAGATGGCGCCATGAGACCACTGGAAGGAGGTAGGATACTGCAACGGTCACCACTGTTCATATTGTGGCCACTGTTCACATTGTCCTGTCTGGGACCGTTACACTTTTGGGTGAACTTTAAAGATGGAAGGCTCCTGGACTGATCCACCCAGACCATACCTCCATATAATATTTACATTTAGTCATTTAGCTGAAGCTTTTATCCAAAGTGACTTACAAATTGTGTACAACAAGTCAGCAGCAGGGGTGCACCTCTGGCGGCTAAGTGTAAGTGGTATTGTTCGTCTAGCAGTGCCAAATGTCACTTTGAGTGCATAGTAGTATAGACATAGTAGCACAACAGGTAGTAGTATATTAGGCAAAGTAGCATAGTACATAGTAGATAGTAGTATAGTAGCATGGTACATAATAGTAAATCTCTCTCTATATATAAGCTTGTTTATAGTTGATGGTGGAAGATTTGGCGGGTTTCAGCTGTTCTGACTGTGGTGAGAAGTTCGTTCCACAGGACAGAGAATGGATCCAGGACAGAGAATAGCCTGCTTTGCTTCGATGACCCCCCCCCCCCCTCCTCCTTGTTGCACGGAATGCCAGGGCCTGAACCTTGAAGCAGATTCACGCGGCAACGGGAAGCCAGTGCAGCCCTCTGAGAAGTGGGGTGACGTGGGCTGGTGTAATGCACAACCCTGTGTTCCCAAATGGGCAAAATCTATTTTAATTTGGATCGTTTTTGCCCTACTTGTCATCTGCCTACAAATTTCAGTTGCAAATGAAAAACAATGTGTTTCTCTTACAGAAACAGAGATGGTACGACTTCTTTCAAAACTTACACAACCTCTCTTGGCAACAGTCTTAAATCTTTCCCCCAGGCCAATGTGCTCAACTGATTAACGTTGTTGGATCACCTGAAATGACTGCGATGTCCTGGCTTGATTAGATACAACTAGCCGTAACAATTCACTAATCACGACTGTTGCCAAAGAACCAACTTCCTAAAATGCATTTTGCTGTAATGAATTATGCATGGGCCAAGGCTGCAAAACACACTCATCCATCAGTGTGAATGATGAATGCATAAACAAAGTGATTCAGATATAGCTGGGCCTTAAATTCCAGTTCAATCATCCACTGTGCATTAGGGACTCTAAGGGTCATCCAGTTTGTTATAGAGGGTGCTTATGCTTCCGTTTCTTTCGTTCAAGATATGTTGCAGAGCTGCTACAATTTACCTGAGAGACTGACAAATTTACGTTTCAGGTTCCTGGATTTACTTTAGTGACCATGTATGGTAATTTAGTAACATAGTATAGCGACCCTGGGATTTGGATTGGTTGGTCAGCCGAGCTGTCACTCTGTACTCCGCCATTGTACTATTGGTCGCGCGAGCCGCGGGTTGACAGAGTCGAGGGGACAGGGGCTGACCTGGGGAAGGTATAAGAGGGTGTGGCACCCAGCGTGCGCTCTCTTGAGGCATGGGAATGTATAGAGATGAGTCGCTCGTGTACTGCAGCCTGTACCACCTGTGTTGAATAAACCAAAGACTGAGAAATACATCTGCCTCGAGAGTCGTGAATAACTTTTACAACTTCAAAACGTTACACTGATGTCAGAAGTAAAGTGGGGAGAGAAGAAAGGAGAGGAGGTTTCGCTCGGCGTCTGAGGGGATTTGCCGGAGGTGTGCTAGCTTAGCGTAGCCTAGCTTAGCTGCAGTTAGTTGGCTAGCTAGGCCCAGCTGCAGCATGGAAGTCGGCGGCGGGTCGAAAGAGGAGAGAGAGAAAGAAGAAGACGGAGAAGAGTGGCCAGAAGAAAGTTCGATGGAGGTGTGCTAGCTTAGCGTAGCCTAGCTTAGCTGCAGTTAGCGGCTAGCTAGGTGCAGCGGCAAGGATAACTGTGGCGGGTCAAAAGAGTATGGTAAGGTATGTGCGGGTGGTCAGGAAACATGGACGAGGACGTTGAGAGCCATGAGTAGGCGAGAGGGTTCCACGGAGGCTTCGCGGGGTGCCATTTCCCGCTGGACGGGGGTCAGAGTTGACCCGGGAGGTGTCAATGGCACATGGCGGGCTCGAAGGCGTGGACGACCGGAGGACCTGGGGAGCCGCTGTGGGGGTTGGCCGAGGACATTGGTGGCCTGGCCCGGCAGGCATGAGGACATGTGCCAAGTGTGCGAAGCACACAGCGAACTATGTCGTGTACAGAGCCGTGGTCGAATGGAACTCTCTGCATTGGTAGAGCCATGATGGAAATGGAACTCTCTGACGGGGAACTGGGTACGGGGTACTGTGAACTGTGTACGGGGTACTGGGAACCATGTGGGTCTGGGTACTGTGTGGGTTGGTCAAGTACTGTGTTTAGCGGGTATTGGGGTGGGGCTAGCAGTTAGCGTAGCGTCGCCCCCGGTGGTTAGGTGTAGCCACCGGCAGCATCGCGTAGCTAGGTGCGCATAGCATTGTGTGGGGTGGGAAGCAAGACGTCTCTGATTGGGGAGGGCATCTCTCTGTCGGTCTGGGAACAGGAGGACGCGAGCAACCTGGAACCAATGGGATTTGGTGGTTGGGTCGGTTGGTCAGCTGAGCTGTCACTCTGTATTCCGCCATCGCGGGGCTGGCAGCGACGCTATTGGTCACACGAGCCGCGGGTTGACAGAGTCGAGGGGACAGGGGCTGACCTGGGGAAGGTATAAGAGGGTGTGGCACCCAGCGTGCGCTCTCTTGAGGCATAAGTCGCTTGTGTACTGCAGCCTGTACCACCTGTGTTGAATAAACCAAAGACTGAGAAATACATCTGCCTCGAGAGTCGTGAATAACGTGTACAAAGTGTGATGCATTCACTTGCGATGGTGGAATTATAGGTTTGTGTTGCTAATGCAGATCACGGTTTCTAAGCGGGAGAGTGGTGGCTCTAAATCTCATCTGTACTATCCATCTATCTATCTATCTATCCATCCATCCATCCATCTATCTACAGTATCTATCTATCTATCTATCTATCTATCTATCTATATCCATCCATCCATCCATCCATCCATCTATCCATTCATCCATCTATCCATCCATTCATCCATCTCTCCGTCCATCCCTCCATTCAGTCCATCCCTTCAAGAGAGAGGGGATTTTTCCCCCTACCATCTCAGAGCCTAGGGTTAAGCTACTATACAGCAGCTCTACTGAAGTCTGTTTACCATCATTGTCATTCCAGGGGATAGGATTACTTGTATCCCCTCAAGACCAATAGCAATTTCAACCTACTGCCTTTAGACCTGGACACAAAATCTATAGCAACTAGACAGGGTTAGTATCTGATTTCTGAGCAAGGTTTGCGGCACTGTACGCTGCATCCGGGACTGAGAAAGATATGTTGAGCGTTACTTAGATTTTTTTATGAGCCAGCATGGCAGCTGAGTGAACAAGCTGTCCCTGTGTTGAGTGCATATTCATGGAACCTCTTGTCACAATACCAAAACGTTGATACTGATACCAGCATAAGTATCACGATACCGTTTCTAAAACGATACCACGGCAAAAACCTAAAACATCGGGACGCAATGGAGTATAATATTAGATGACAGAACATGGACAATTCTTTAGGACATTTGTTTTATTAATAGAACAGCTGAAAATATTTTTATGCTATTGAAACTTACATTATTCTGTACCTCTGCTGAGCTATATAGCTAATATCCGTTTGGCTACCTCTTAACATGCAACTGCCCTCATTTGGGCCCTCTTGAGGACGATTTGCCCACCGGCGCGACACGCCACTTTGGCGATCTCTAGTGGCTCGGATGCCGCTATATATGTCAAATTAAAGCCCTATTTGTTGCCTGTCAATTGCCGTTTCAGGCGACAAAATCCGTTCAGCGGTTCTCGAGTTACATGCCGATATGTGAGGCGTGCGCCAAAGTCTTTAGCAGACTTAAATATTTTTCTAATACCACTCCCGACTCCCGAGGCTCTACCTTCGTCAATCATTTGGCGATCTCGTAAATTGGACAGGGTTGTAACCAATGAGTGTGGCTTTCCAATGATACCCCACGTGGGGATGAGCAAATCAGGGATCTAGCTGAAAAGTCACTAGCGAAAACAGGAAGTAAAAAATGTACAGAATGCATTGGAGTCTATGAGAAAATGGAAACCTGCAGACCTTTTTTTCTTTTTTTATACATTTGACCAAAATCGCTCTATACCACTAATTTCTGAACAGATTTTTATGAAATGTGGACATGTACTACACAATACTTCAGGCTATGGATCTTTTTCAGCCATATGTGATGCCCACTAGAAGTGGTATCATGTTAATATCTTTAGATTATGTGTCAAAACAGTGTGAACATATGGGTACAGGATTACCTCCATCAGAAACAAGTTAGAAGAGTCATTTATATGTAATGGGAGACATTAACATAATCTGGTCAATAGGTGGCGGTATAGGACTGGTGTTTAGTGACTTCGCCTTCCAGGGACCCGTTACTGTGTGCTTAGGAACGCACGAGGCAATCTCAGCCTCACAACCGGGAGGAGCCAGAGTCAATAACATCGTGTCTGCACCTTTCCTTTGTCAAATGATTAACTACAACCTGTTTCATAGGTGGGTAATATACTACAAAACACACATAAAGGTTAACAAGGATACATGCAATGTCGAGGGTTCAAATGAAGTAACTATTGTCGATGTTTGAGTCAAGTTTAAGAAGTTTAAGACGACAGGTAACGTGGTTGAGAAGCAGACCGTCTATTGATGGCGCCACGTTTCGTTGGTACATTTAAATAGTGTTGGAACACAATTGTCCATTTAAGCACTAACGTGTCGAAGTTAAGTATCTCCAAGGGGATTATAAAGGTTTATGTTTTGAAATACATACTGTGTTGGGTTGAATTGCTGTGTAGTAAATGTGTATATTGTGTACAAGATGGTTAGAGGGAAAGTACTTTAGCTTACCCTACCAAGAAGGTAGCTAAACACCGGGGCTGTACCACATGCTCTCTCTCTCTCTCTCTCTCTCTCTCTCTCTCTCTCTCTCTCTCTCTCTCTCTATTGCGCCCTCAGTTAAATGTAAATATAAATCTATTCCCTTGAGTTATACCATGGTCACGGTTTAGCAAATTCCTAGTAGGGTTGAGAACGGCCCGATACAAATATATATATAAATGTACTTTCAGTGCACATTTGAGTTTCAATAGAACTTGAGACAGGAACACAACTATGGATAACACTGAGGTGTGGAGGTATTTCGGTATACTAGAGAATAGTGGATATGACTGATGATAAGTGACTGATGATAAAGGTAACACTTATTGGTGATTTAAGGAATTGTTTGACAGACAATGAGAATGACAGTGTTGGTTAAAAGACATACTATGGTCCCTTCCAACATGCCTAGACATGTCTAGACAGAGGTTAACAGGATAATGTTTCTCTTCTCACGTGCTTATATTTAAGACGCCAAATATGTATAAAGACATAAGTAATCACAATGTACAGTATATAATACTGGATAACTACATTTAAAAGGAAAATGCTATTGAAGTGAACCAGGGTATCCTAAAAGGGTAGAATGTGTGTTGCAATTGCAATGATGAATATGCTTTTGAATTAATAACAAGTATGGGATTATAATTGAATGTATTGAAGTAATGTAACTAATTGAACTGGATGATGATACAATGATGATACAATGATTATACAATGATTATACAATGATGATACAATGATGATACAATGATGATACAATGATGATGATGATTGATTGATTATTCTATTGAATGAATAAATGTTGTTGAAATATACAACCGGGAGGAGCCAGAGTCAATAACATCGTGTCTGCACCTTTCCTTTGTCAAATGATTAACTACAACCTGTTTCATAGGTTAAACATATCTCTGCTATCAGGTGCCATATCCTGGTACCTGTAACACATACAATTTTTTTTTTAAATATACTTTTGGATATTGCAATTACTACAGAAAAACTTACACAAGTTCAAGTTCAACTCAAGTTCAGACCTATGTTACTCTATTTCATTAGCACTAAAAGTGAATTCTCTAATGTATCAGAAACTTCAGAATGTTATCTTTCAAAAGATACCAGGCTCATGCATGTGCTATAAGTATAAAGTATAGTATTTTTGTTTGCAAAGAAAGTATGCAGTCCTCAAAAACTAAAACTAAAATGGCCACTTTTGGGGCCGCCTGTTAAGAGGTTAAAAGCAGCTGACACTGTTGACATGCCCACTACGCAAAGCTTGTACTCACACACACACACACACACACACACACACACACACACACACACACACACACACACACACACACACACACACACACACACACACACACACACACACACACACACACACACACACACACACACAGTCCAGTCACTCAAAAGTATCGATACTAATAAAATGGAGTATTGGACCGATTTTAATGGCTGGGTATCGCAATACTATACTAGTATCGGTGTATCGTGAGACCCTAATGGAATCAGAGTGTTCACGTAGGGGTTGGGAGGCAGACATAATGGAGACTCACATTGCAAACAAACTGGTTTGACGACTTGGTCAACAGTCAACAGCACTCCGGCTGCTTGGTGGTGTTTCTGACATTTCAGGAGGGGAGCCCATGTTAACCCCTTGTCTCTGACACAAAGCCATCCATCTCACTGAAATATTTATGACTTATGTGGGTGGGTGACTGAATGTTTATCTATAGGGGGAAAGGCACTGGGGAGAGGTGCTTGTGTACTTCATAAATAACTTGACTTTGAAAGGTCAATCGGTATCCATCAACCGGAAATACCATAACAGCGAGCATGTAGGTTTATTTAGGAGATTGGCTGGGAAGCATTATTTTTAAACTGTCACTACAAACATGACCACATGCACATTTATACTTGTGTATCCAGAAATAGATTTAAAAAATGGCAACAGTTATTCCGGCCCAGAAGGAGCTGTGAAGATGTGAATAATTATATAGCAGTTTGTATGATTCACACAAACACACACACACACACACACACACACACACACACACACACACACACACACACACACACACACACACACACACACACACACACACAAGCACACACATACACACACACACACACACACACACACAAGCACACACATACACACACACACACACAAACACCAAACACACACACACAAGCACACACATACACACACACACACAAACACCAAACACACACACACACACACACAAACACACACACACACACACACACTAGGGCTGAGCCCAAGCGTTATATAATATATATATAAATATATATCAGAATGTTATATATATCAGAATATCACAGTACTATGTTGTGTTTACAATAATTTGAAAGTCACGCACGAACACAGACACAACACGTAGGTGAGATGAGGAGGGGTCACCGTCATACATTACAGTATCAGGAAATGAATCAATCATGCAAAAAAGAGAGAGAGAGACTCACTCACATTTACCCGTCTTATTTCATAATACAACGTTTTCCGAATAGACGTTTGGATTAAACCAAGTGTATACACTATGCAGTGATGCTGAACTTTCCCAGTGGAACACAAGTTACTTAACGTTACACAGGTATGTTATGCACGTTAACACATTTAGCTTGCTTAAGGCCCCGTTTAGACGAGCGTTTTGTGAACAGAAACCGCAAAAGTCATCTTGCGGTTTCACTTTTAATTTTACGTTTAGACGAGCGTTTTGGAGTGGAATTCTCCGTGCAGACGACGCTGTAACGACGGAGACCCGCTGTCACACGATTGGCGCATATGTCACATGACGTGCTGTGAAGACCCGCCCTACTCTGCCTCTGATTCGCAGACTGTGGATGGGGAATGTGATTGCACCAAAGCAGAGTCACTCACAGACAGTGGGTCCACTCACGCCGCGGGACAGATTCTTGTGTATTTAACCCTTTCACTGCCACACGACAGCCGGTTGTGTGATAGTAAAGGGGTAACCTTCTGTCGTGTGGCAGTGAAAGGGTTAAAAGTACTGCCAATGTAGCCTTCAGGTGATCTCCGTTGATATAAGTCAGACATACTTGCTTTGTTTACGTCTCGGCTACTGGCGCATACCTGCTACCTGTGACGTAAGCAGTACGCGCGACCAGAGCCGTGACAAACCTTTCGTCATCGTTTTAACAGATTTATACGTTTTGATAGTTTAGACGAGATCGCAAAGCTTTTGCGTTTCTAGGAATTCCACCCTGGAAGGTAGTCTCACCTTTTTGCGGTTTCACCCCGTAAAAACGCTGTTTCCGTATAAACGAAAGGCACATCCGCAAAAATATTTTTGCGGATTCACCTGCTAGCGTTTCCGTCTAAACGGGGCCTAAGATAGCAGGAGCCGTCGGCCAACAAAGATGTTGTTTCCCATCACAATCATGCAAACTGTCTAATGCCTGTCCTGTCTCCCTGTGAGTGGCTGTCTCGGAGTTATGACCGTAGTGTTGGACGTCCCATGATGATGACCGGGAGGATGCGACCCTCTCTGCGCCGCCCCTTTGCCTCAAATAGATCCGCCATCAGCTCTATTTCTATTCTTTCAAAATGTTCAGTTTCTATCGCATGCACTTATCTGTGTTTCATTACACATATGAGTGCATGCTTACTAACTGTTCGCCTGTTTTATTGCAAGACTATTATCACCGACATCTAAGAAGGGAGATCCCCCCTTGAATGGCCCTTCTAAGGTTTCTCTCCTCCACATTGCCTGTGGTGCATTTTTCTCATATTGCTAGGTTTTAATGAGTTTTTCCTTACCTTCGCGTTGGGTTTATTTTGCATTTATTTAAAAATGTTTGGACTTTATGGTGTTTTTGTTTTGTTCTTGATTTACACACACACACACACACACACACACACACACACACACACACACACACATACACACACACACACACAGACAGAGAAAAAGTGTAACCAAGGTTCGGGAAAAACACAACTGTTACTCCTGTCCCTGAAGAGCGAGAAAACTCTCATTGCTCTTACTTCCCTAATGAGGGAGCGTTTGGAGATGAATGTGAAAGACCCATCATTGTGAAATACTCTAACCGAACAGTTGGATCTCGAGCACAGAACGACCGTGAGTGTAGAGGAAACCCTCCTCTCTCAGCTTTTGCAACCGTAGTAGAGCGCCACGGGAGCCTCGGTATAGCCTACTCTGTGGAGAGACATCAGCACCACAGATATCAATCAGCACAATTAAACGCAACGCAGCTAGTAAAGTCTCAAGCTGGCCACAGAGCCTTTGCCTACCTTGCTCCCTACCTGTGGAATAAATGACCCGGCGTCGTCAGGGGCACCTGCTCTGTCGAAGTTTTTAAATCGTCGTTTAAGACCCATCTTTTTTCTCTCTCTTTCACCCTGATCTCACCTGGTCGGGGATAGATCCTTAGTTTAATCTGGTTAGTTCAGATGTCTGTTTATTTGCTCCCATGTCGCTTATTGCAGACATGGGACATTTTCTAACCCCTGTCCCTGTCTCGCTGAGTGGATGTATCGAGTGATATTGTGTTGACATACAGATTGCAGTAACTGCTCTACCTCAAACTGGTTCTGACCACCACTGGCGCCATGGATCTGCTTCATGCCGTCCTCAGTCTGACCTACAGGCTACAGCTCTATCCCGCTCTAGTTCAACCTGTTCTGAGTGGTTCTCCTGCCCCCCGGGGCAAATGGCCCTGAGCCATCTTCTTGTATCTCATCCTGTATACCAGCGCATGTAGTCCTATGCCTCTTTGTTTTTAGTTCTATTTATTACTTTAATTTAATAATTTTCTTATATACTTTGATTCTACTGCTACTATGTATATATATATATATATATGCTTATTACATGTATTTATTGCTCCTATGTCTGCCCATTGCAAACACGGGAGCTCTCTAACCCCTGTCCCTGTCTCTCTGTGAGTGGATGTCTCGAGTGATGGTGTGTTGATATACAGGTAGGGGAGAATGGGGGACGTTGTCACACGGGTAGGTTGTCACATTCATTATATTTCGTCTCCCATATTTTGGTATTTAAATGTCCAGAATTGGGGTCAGAGTTCACCTTGTCATCTTTGGAGTGAAACAGCTGAACTTGAGGTGAGAGGACTTTTTGTGTTTTTCATGTCCATTTGTAAATATTCCGCTCCTCAGTATTTTCCTTCTAGGCTTTTACACAAGTGGTTTATAATGAAACAATTATTACCGTTAAAGGTCAACCTCCACGTTGTATTTTTGTTCAATAAACAATGTGGACTAGGCCAACAGTGACTTTCATGAAGAATTGGAAAAAAAAGTATTGAAATTGACCCAGTTTTATCAAAACATTTTGTCTGCCCAACACAATCACCACGCACGTGCATATTTTAATCAATGGTTCATAACGTGCGCGTGTAATGTCGTCACAACAGGTGTTGGTCACCAGGGGGCTCTGTGAGTCACAGGCAGTAGCAAGGAGGCGGAGCATTATTTCCGGCGTTGGGTGCATGATGCGCATGCGCTGTGATCACACCAGGCAGCCAACGCCGGAAATAATGCCGTTTTGAGCAGTTTATAAAAAATATTTAAAATGTTTATTAGCAACGCAGAGCTTTCAAACCATCCCGTATCTCTGTCCGAAACCCTCGTGCAACTGTGAGTACATTTGAAATGTCTCTGTGATACTTGTATAACGAACGGTTCGGCCAGAACCAGTCCTTCATGGTAAATCTAGGTTGGTTTCCTATTAAGGAGCAAGTGACTGTGGATTCACTCGGTGCATCAGTCACGAAAGGGGCTATGATGAGCTTGGCAAGCCAGAGTAAAACACAGTTTTCATTCAATCAATAACAACATTAACCAGACTCTTGTTGTGTCTATTATGCTAACGCTAACGTTACCTCATTGTGTCTATTCTACAAGCTTTAACGTTACCTAGCCTCTCGTGTCTATCTGCTAACGTTAGCATTAGGCTAACTAACGTTACCACTCGTCCCTAACCCCAACAACAAGCGTAACTAATCAGCGATCTTTTTGTCAGACTAAACTCTCCGCTCGGTGGCAAATTGTGTTGATGTCGGTTTTGTTTCATCAATAAATGAGGCAGAATACACAGTGACTGTATCCTTTTTTATTGCACTTGTTTCGTGCTGCAAACATACATAAGACATCCTACGTGAGACATTAAAGATGGCGGCGCTCTGTTTTCGTTCAGACTCTCCAGACAGTGACGCGTCTCTCTTCTGACCAATCAGTGGTCTGCAGTTTTTCACATGACATTTCTGGAGCTCTCATGCTGATCACCAGCAGCCCCGCCTCCCCACACGGAGACAAACTGAGTACTTTATTTTAGTGGAAAAGCAACATTAGATTCGGCTCATTAATATGCACCTGTGTCCTGTTGTGACGTCGGCGTTTGATAAGCTTTTTTGATTCGCGCGTGCATGTTATTCGTGCATGGACCTTTTTAACTCTTTCAGAGTGGCATTTCCGGTGTCAAATGGAAAAAAATAAATAATGAAATTATATACCAATGATGTAAACTACCCATAATTGATCAGTAGGGTTTAAGCTGGAGGTTGGCCTTTAAAAAGTGTGAAGGGATAGCTATAGTTTAGATTGTTGTTAGCTAGCTAACTAGTTGTTGATGCTATCAAGACATTCCAGTTGGGGTTGGTCGTCACATTTTCTTTGGGGTTGGTTGTCACATGTTGTGTAGGCTATTATTGTTAGGCCGATTTATTGTGTTCTTATTTTGTTATATAGGATGGCCTAAAGATGTGTTTCCTGTTTATGTTCATGTTAAGATGCATTAAGTCAATTTGTCAACTTGTCAATGCAATTAAACGTTCAAATTTAGTTCTGCCTTCTTGTAATAATAATAATACATTTAATTTATAACGCACCCTACATTCCTGAGAGTCTCAGAGTGCTACAGAGTTCAAAAGAATAGAATACAAATGGATATATAAGAAAGAAGAACACATAGCAGAACAACATATGAATAAGACATAAAAACTAATAAAAGGCCTTGTCTTCTTTTTAAGATTTTTCCCATTAAAACACATGGTGACAACCAACCCCATAGTGTGTGACAACCATCCCCATGATGGGGTTGGTTGTCACAATGTGTCAGAGTGTCTTTGATAGGTGATTAACTATTTGTTACAATACATTGGAAAATGAGAGGGATACACATTTCAAGCCAACATCTTAAGCTTAAATTTAATGTAGGAATGACTATTGAAAGATGTTTTGATGATGAGCAATTCACACTAGAGTAAAAAGTGTGACAACTATTCCCGTTCTCCCCTATACAACCAGCCCTGGTTCCGCCCCGTTGGGCCTGTCAAGGTGGTGTGATGGTCAAGGTGGTGTGATATTCCCTGTGCCGTCCATGATGTGGCTAACAGCGTAGACTGCAGCGGCTATTCTTCCTCAAACCGGTTCTGACTACCACACAAGTGCGATGGATCCACTTTACATCGCCCTCAGTTGACTGGCATCTAACCATGCCCGGTCTACTTCAACTGGATCTGAGCGGTTCTCCTACCCCCTGGGGAATATGACTCTCATACTTTGAGCTCTGAGCCTTGACTTTTAGCCCTTATCTTATTTTCATACCAGCGCTTGTTTTCCTACGCTTTTTTGTTGTTGTTCTGAGCTCTATTTATAAGATAAAAAATAAAAAATCGTATATACCATAGCCTCTTAACTGGCACCGACCCGGCCCCGGGATGTTTTGAGGACGATTTGCCCACCGGCACGATGCGCCACTTTGCCGACCTCTAGCGGCTTAGGTCTGCATTCTTTTATACAATATATATAAAGAATTAAAGCCCTATTTGTCCCCTTTCAGGCATCAAAATCCATTCAGCGGTTCTCGAGTTACATGCCGATGTGAGGCGTGCGCCAAAGTACATGTACGTTTTTTCTATTACCACCCCGACTCCCGGGGCTCTAGCTCCGTCAATCATTTGGAAATCTCGAAAATGATTGGACAGGGTTGTAGCCAATGAGTGTGGCTTTACAATGATACCTCACGTGGGGATCTGCATATCTAGGTGAAAAGTCACGAGCGAAAACAGGAAGAGAAAAAAACGCAGAATGCATTGCAGTCAATGAGGAAATGGTTTAATTTCAGGGAAATTTCGTTCCCCAAAGTTAGCTGTAGTATGACCAGTGTTGTGCTAGTTACTGAAAAATAGTAACTAGTTACCATTACTAGTTACTTCATTTAAAAAGTAACTCAGTTAGTTTACTGATTACTTACTGTACACCAAAAGGTAATGCGTTACTGTGAAAAGTTACTTAAAAAACAAAAACAACATTATTTCAATTGCTCCCATTTAGGGCTGTCCCCGACGCGTGTTGCTTTTTTCTAACAGCGGAGGAGTGCAAGAATGTGACAATTTGACCATGTGACCGCGGCAGCGCGAGAGAGCGGCAGTGCGGAAATAGGCTGTCTATTGCCATTCTCTAAGACAAACGCTAACCTTAACCAGCTCCTTAACAGCGCCTAAACTTAACCGTTAACCTTAACCAACTCCGAAACAATGCCTAACCTTAACCTTAACCTTAACCATGCCTAACCTTAACCTTAACCATAGAAAGAATATTGCCATTCTCTAAGACAAACTCTAACCTTAACCAGCTCCTTAACAGCGCCTAAACTTAACCGTTATAACCTTAACCAACTCCGAAACAATGCCTAACCTTAACCTTAACCTTAACCATGCCTAACCTTAACCGGCGAAAGAATACACGTTAAAAAAGAAAATTTGATGGGATTCGAACTTGTCAACAACGGACCGCAGGACCGCTGCGCTGCCAGGTGAGCTGAGCTTCAAATGAAAATCATGGCGGATTAGGGCTACATAATGCCGCAAGCTCTGCCGCTCCGCTCCGCTCTGCGGTTGCCGCGCCTGCCGCGGGGCGTGTCGCAGCCAATCAGGGAAAACGCGGAAGCAACGGCAGCACTGCTCCGCTGTTAATAAGCAATAGGCGTCCCCGACTAATGATTTGGATAGTCGACTATGATTGGGCAAAATTTGCCGTTAGTCGACTATTAGTCGACAAAAAAAATATATATATATATATATATATATATATTCTTAAAAAAATTATCATTCCATTTGGGCTGTGGGGGTGCTTAATGTCTGAAGGAGTCGACTGAAGGCTTCTTGTCCTCTGCAAAAACATGCAATTGGTCCACTGATGGATACATCTTGATATTTGTCTAGTCTAGTGTGTTCATTAGATGGGTGAAATCCTCTTTCAGAGCCTCTGTGCCAGTTTTCTTAGGCAGTTAGCCTCTGGTATGCGTGCCATTAGCGTTAGCCACGCTTCTATGCCTCTTTTCTTTTGGAAAGAATGATAAAAAAAATTATAATACATTTTTTATAAATATATATATATTTTTTGTATTCGACTAAGAGGTTGGCAGTCGACTACGGCTCCTTTCGACCAATTAGTCGACTAATCGACTAATAGGGGTCAGCCCTAATTCCCTATTTTATTACAGACTCCACTGTAGAAATAGGCTGCATGTTTTCTACAACATACCGTGCAATTGCTTGATCAAGTTTTCCCTGGCTAGCAGTCCCTCGGTTAAAATCCAGCCGCTGTTGCTTGGGTGGAGTGGCTTCGAATGAGTCGGATGAGTTCGGGGCTTATAGACTCGGCTACTAGCTTCGTTGAAGCATGTTGTTTCTCCAGGTGCTTCAACAGATTTGAATTGCTGTTTTGGGCAGTAGAGCCAAGACACAATTTACATTTAACTAAAACGTTTTTTTCTGCTCGACAAAAGGGTGAATGCGTCATTCTTCTCGCCAACGGGGCGGGTGCCATTTTTTTCTATGAAAAAAAAGGCATCTGGAATAATTAAGTCAATCCGGGTGATACTATATAATACTACAACTCCCACGAGGACTGGGTGCGCACAGTGTGCTCATTCCATTGGCCCATCCACTTCACCCTATCGCACATGTCGTGTTGCTTCTGTGTGACAGCTGACAGCTGAACGAACGCTGTTAACGTTAATAGCTCAACTGGTTAGTGCGACCGACTCATCCATAGTTTACTTTACAGACAGTTAGCTATAACGTTACAATGTGGTGGAATATTGTGAAAAGACCGGGTGAACCAAACCATCGACAAACAGAAAAGAGAATGAGACCGATACCGACTATTTGTGGATGTGCGAGTAAGTAAACAAACTAACATATATTATGTAACGTGTATTATTAAACTAATATTACAGTGTTTGTTAGCTAGCTAGCCACATTCATTTAAGCATAAGGGCTCGAGACTAACACCGTCCTGGCCACCCTCTCAGTCAAGATAGCACTCGCAAATAATATTATATTATATGCTGCACATTATCACTGCATGGTCTCTGAGTTAGCTCTCAGCACCATGGACAGCTGCCCCAGATGCCTCTTTCTTGGTTAAACGCTGCTATATAATTGCAGTCTATTTACCATTCAGATCAAACATGGCTAGTTTCCTAGCCATTCTATTCTACCGTGTTCTATTCTTCTGTGTTCTGTTCTTCCATTGAATTCCATATGTTCTCTCTGACGTCCTCTCTCTGTCTCTGTCTCTCTCTGTCTGTCTCTCTCTCTCTCTGTCTCTGTCTCTCTCTGTCTGTCTGTCTGTCTGGCTGTCTCTCTCTCTCTCTCTCACACACACACTGAATAGAGGACTAGACATCAAAGCAAATATTGGTAACAATATATCACAGTGCTCTACAATTTAATTAATTAAGTTTGTACTTAGTTTTTGTAATTACATACTCATTGTAACACAGTGTACTTACCGCATTACACTTCCTTAACATTAACAATAACCCTAACTATATTCCTAATCCTAACCCTGACCTCATTCCTAGGTATTGAGTCAATTCAATGCAGTAAGTACATTGCAACAATGACTAAGTACAATACTTGTTATACTGTCATTACACAAATGGCTACACAGGAACAGAGAATGTAAAGTGTGACTGTCTGGGTGGGTGGGATGTTCGGGTGGGGACAGATGTTATTGGATTAGATGTTATTTTATCACACACCACACTACTGACACATTTTGGGTGGGGGCACGAGTGCGGGGATTTTTGGCTGGTGAAAATGCTGAGTGGCTAGTGACTTTGGAAAACCACTAGCCACAGTGGCTAGTGAGCCAAAAAGTTAATGTCAAGCCCTGGACGTAACTATATTATACATTTTCACAAAAATGAACGGGGAACAAAAGGAGGAGGAAACATATCTATGATAAGTGATTCCAACTCTGGCACAAAGAAAACCAGTGGGAGGCGGCTAAACACACCTCAGTCTCTGTTTGACCTTTCCTGCCAGGATTGGCGAAGGAGGGGGGGGGATGTCTTTTAGAGGAACTGGAAAAGCAGGAACTGACGGAGCGACATATTTAATGAGGTACGCTGGGGCCGTTGTCTCTCCATTTAATTAGGCAATTATGCACCCTCCTGGGGGAGCGGGAGCATCTGGGGTCACACGGGAGGGAGCAGACGATGCCTCCGTGCCATGGTGTCACACATAGGTGACGGGGCTAAATCACAGGTGAGTCCCTCTGGGGACGGGAGCCATAGACCCCGCTCTCCATTCGGGAGCCATTAAAGGCTCGCCCTTGTTCAAATGCGGTTCAAATGTATTTGTCTGTCCCTTAACCTATTTTGAGTCTAATTAGGCAGACGATTGCCTTGTCTCGATGCGAGCGGTAGTCGCCATCGACAACCGTAGCTACAGTCTAGCGGTGTTCGACTGCGCTTTCCTCGAAAGTGCCGTTGTTCTCTGTGGAGATTGATACCGAAGCAACGCGGTATTTCTCCCCGTAGAAAGCAGGTTTGACTGCTGCAACCTTTGGCCAGATAAACAAATGCTTTTGAGAGGATGCCAGTTGAAGCTGAGGCAAGATTGCATTCCACCAGTCGTCTCGTCCCCCCTCATTTCACACCAGAGAATTCTGATTACAGATTCATCGCCATCTGGTATCCCAGGCCTGTCTCTGCCCATTCCTCACCGGTGCCAAAGCAGGTTCCAATTCCTCCCACACCGAATTGCTTCAACCTCATGTCTTCCGTCTCGGAGGACACGTCGCTACATGGGCTCAGACAAGCAAAACCAAAAGAACAGTCGCAGTAAGATTCGAAACGTGCAGTCGAGGTGGAGGTGGAGGTATAGGTACACCCCCACCCCTACACCCCGCCCCCCCCCCCTATCAGCATCTTCTCTATGGGAGCCATAACTCACACAGATGAATCGTCTGAAATCCAAGCGATTGATGAAACAAAATTCATTCCGGTGATATATGGAACGCTTCTCTGACCAGCGTTATTTGCACATGTGTCAGCACATCCGAATGAACCTCCATTTCCTTCTGCGTCTCTTTCCATCCCCTAGTCCTCGGGAAAGATGTGCTGTTGCCGCTGAAAGGGGCCGCAGCACGTGCTGCACTTCAGGAAGGGGACTTTTTTTGTAGCAGATTCTATTTGCCGCGCTTGGGAGAGAAGGCAGAGTATTTTTGGGGGTTCAAGACGAGTTGTATAATAATCTGTAATTCTGTAATTAAATTGAAATGTAATGAAATAGTTTGACCACTGTAACTGTATTTCTTTGGTGACTCAAGCGGTTGGGCACTTTGTGTTGCATGACATGAAAATAAAAGAAAATCATCATCATTATCATCATCATCATCATATAGAATATAGTATTTCTGATACAATGCACAGAAACACTTAAAGGGGCGAAAAAACCGATTTGCATATAATCTCACACACGTCTAAAAACTCTAAACCGTTTTGCACACATTCATTTAGTTTGACAGTTATTGAGATTAAACGAGTTTGAAGTGATGTCAGCGGGGACATTGAATCATTGCGTTGTGTTAATTACAGCTTGATGAAAAGCAATTTTTTCATTTCATGGATTCAACGTCCCTGATGACATCACTGTGGCCACATTCAAACCCATTTACTCTCAATAACTGTCAACTGGCATTGTACATTGTATATGTATATATTGACCACTTTTTGTCTACGTACTTGACTTCTATTTTATACTTACTATACTTTTTATACTTATCTATTTTTATCTAGCACAATCTCTGGAGCAAAACAGAAAGAAGCATTTTATATAAAAGTATTCTGTACTAATAAAGAAACTTGAAACTTAAAACTTAAAAACTTGAAACTCAAACTAAATGAATGTGTGCAAAACTGTTTAGAGTTTTCGGATGTGTGTGAGATTATGTGCAAAATAAACCAGCATTGTTTTTTTTCCGGTGAAGTGCCCCTTTAAACCACGGAGCGACACCACCCTGAGTTACAGCACAACATTTTGTCCTTCATGGCACAAAGATAGTGCTGCAAAGGTAACGATGGAACTCATCAAATGTTCCCCTGAATAACCGTCATCTCTTCCAGGTGTCACAGGAGCGGTAAGGACTTTGGACTAATGCACCTTCTCACTCGCAGCCTCGCTGCAAATGTATTCACAGCTGCAGCTTTCTAGCATCACATAAATCATCATCACTCTCCAATCTTTCCCCCCGCACGTATTCATACGCAATCCGGAAAACGAGCGGCGTGTCCCGCGGAGGCACTCACCCAGCGGAGAGCGCCGCTGTACATCATACCTCATCACCGCACGCTCTGTAGTTACAGCATAAAAAGCCCGGAACGCTCTCTCCCCCAATAATCTCCCAGCATGAAGACACAAACTCACTCTGTGGAGAACTGAAAGACAACACCACGGCGTTTACGGGGATACAATGGAATCCGTCGCGTTTCGTCCGCGTTCGTTCTCAGGACTCTCTCAGGAGTGTGCGCCTTCCCGCAGGGGTGAACAAGAGTATGTGCGCTCCCGCAGGAGTGAACAAGCACAAATGCGTTTGTGAGAACAATGGGAATTCTCTGGCGTCCGCCAGAACCCGAGCCGGCTGCCAGGAAAGATACATATTTAAATAGGCACAGCGGTTGGCGTCGCCATTTTACGATGGCCGCCAGGGAGAGCAGAGAACATCAGTAAAGCAGGAGCGTTAGTGGTGCAGCTGCTTGCCACCAGAACGCCACGGAGGTGGTGATGAATCTCCTCGTCCCGTTTGCCGTTCAAATAAGTAGCGGCCTACTGCTTTCACGAACAGGCCCCAGGGCGGTTAGAAACGATAGCTTGTTGCGGCGCATGCTCAAAGGTGTATTGAGGTGAACATATTTGATAGAAAATGCTACAACATTTACACTAAAACATTTGTCGAATCATGTGTTTGAGTCAGTGGATTATAGTTGGCGTATGAAGCTAGTGGGGAAATGCTACATAGGCCTACACATGGGCTACTATTAGTAGAGTTAGTACAGGCCTGTGCAGGACATTAGCATATCTTCTTATATACAGTACTGTACATCTCAGAGTTAAAGGGATAGTTCAAATTTTTGTAACTGTAGCCATATTTGCTATTTGCTAATGGTGTTGTTGATTGGAGTCTGACTCTCGTACAAAAACCCATGCTGTTCCTCATACTAGCTGGTGAGTTAGCCAGAAACCCAAAGTCAATGGGGTCAAGCTGTAGAAGCTGACTGAAGACAACTGAAATCTACTTTGTGTGCACTGTGGGGTACATTTTAGTCAGCTTGTACAAACAGGAGCTGACAGCTTTTCTTCTTACTTTTCATTGGTTTGTGGCTAAGTAGCCGGATGTAATGTTCCACACTGCCAGCAGTCATACAGTAATGAGGCCTGGGCACAGGAACACATACATGTAGGATTAGGCACACACTACAGAATATTGCAACATTTCTATTGTTTTCCTCAGGGAATATTCAACTATATTACTGTATTTGCATCCCATAAGCCACAAAGAAACATCGGATGGAAAGGACTGCTGGGCAAATATGGATCTCATATACCCAAATCTATGCAACCAATAATGTATTAAAACACATGCACTCAAGTGCTTGCACACACACACACACACACACACACACACACACACACACACACACACACACACACACACACACACACACACACACACACACACACACACACATGTGCATGTGCGAGCACATTGCACAAACACACCACATGTCACCTATGGGATGATTATAATAGTAATTAATAATCTAAATCTAATTGTTTTGCATTGCAGCAAACCCTTTGTGGCATTTGAATTACTGCATTCATGAATATCAATTAAATGTGGATATGATAAAAACACAAATTAGCTTATCGCTTCCCTCAATGCCGCAGTGCAATATCCTGGGCTTTCAGGAATAATACATGAGGGGCCGTTTCTAATCCGTTTTGAGCAAAACGCCATATGCCAATCAGCGCTCACGTAGCCCAGGGCACAGGGGACCGCGAGCCCATGTCCAGAGTAGATAGATTTGTGTGTGTTTCTCCCACTCACGGCTCAAGGTCGTGGCTCTCTGTGGCTCTGCCTGGCCCTGCTGCTCCTGCAGACTGTGTTCTCATACAAGGCCGTGCTGCCTCAGCTTTTTGTCCCCCCCCCCCAGTCTGCAAATGCTGCCCTTGCCCTCTCGACCTCCCAGAGCTCAGCCTGTCAACCCACACGCCCCAGAGCCCTGCCGCAGTGCAGTATGGGGGAGCAGAGGAGGAGGAGGAGGAGGAGGGAGAAAATGAGGAGGAATGGAAGACAGAGATAGAAAAACAGGAACAGGTCAGGGAGAGAGATTGAAAACAAATGAAAGGGGTACGGCTGGAAAAAGGCAGAAGAAAAGCGAGAGATTGAAAGGCCTCTTACGTCACCTTCGAGGGCAGACACAGTGTTGGGCAGTACTTGCTGTTGTAACAGTAACTTGTAATTGTATTACTTTACCAGCAACGAGTAAAATACAGCTTTACGATTTCCAAAATAGTAATTATATTACAGTTACTAATCCAAGTAATGCTGCATTACCGTGCAATGTATTTTCTTTTTTTCTTCTTCTATAACGTTAGATTTTGTTTATGTGCATGCGGCAGGTCAGAGCAAGGTCATGTCAGCTACTAGCCAAAGAGCAGCAACATTACACGTTCAATAGCTGTCTGTTGATAGAAAGCATGTGGGGGAGCAGAGCCATTGCAACTGCGAGAAATACGACTGTTGTGATTTGAGTCTGTTTTGTGAGTATTTATGTGCTGGGCCATATGCCCTTTTGAAGTTCATTGGTAAATATCTTCAAAACACCCCCCCCCCCCCACACACAGACACACGCAACCAATTGCAACATTGGTTCCCCTTCTCCTGATGAATTGAAAATGTAGGACCCTGATGTAAACAAGACGAAAATATTTTTCTGGTCTTGATCCTCTTAGCAGTTGTTTGTATTGAGCTGTACTGTATTGTACCCATTCTGCAATCTGTTAATAAAGTTTTCAATCAATCAATCAAACATCTCTTCCCTCTGGTGGAGATAAGTTCAAGATGTGTTGTACACATTGTTGGATTCTTCGATAATCAGCCAGTATCACCTCGTCACCTGTGGTTCCGTGAAGTTTTCTGCATTGTGTTTATCTCTTTCTTATCGTACTGACTGATACCCTCCCTTTTACCCCGTGGATACATTTGTCTCAAAAAGGAAAAACTAGACACTAGAAGCAGGATACCTCTCCTGGTGTTGATGTTTATTCTCATAAACATACTCTGTGGAAACACAGTTCTGAAAGGTCCTTGAAAAGTCTTTGAAGAAACTAAATTCATTATTCTAATGATCTCTCCTGTCGGTGGTTGTTGCGGCCTAGCTGTTATCCAAAAAGCCTTCCATGTTAGTCAAAGCTAGCTTGTGGCAACCGGAGGGTGGGGCCATGCGTCCCTTCCTCCCACCCTCTAGCTCCTGAGGTCTCTGTCCATGTCTACACGTCTCAGCCTCGTGTCCTAGTCTAACTTACCCCGGAAGAAACTCACAGCTCATAACGTCTTTCCCCTAGCAACGGGGCCATCCTTGTAGCCCCGCCCCATGTCTTGTTACTAAGTGACACGATACCATGGCAACGGCGCTCTGGTCACCTTTGACACACTAACGTCCCATTCTATCTCCCCATAGCCAAATCAAACGCTGTGGCTACCCTTCACTTCTCTGCTGTGGTGGTAATGACCTTGGCAGTTGATAAAGGCCCTTGTCTGCACAGTCTGACTGGAGACACACATACATACATACATACATACATACATACATACATACATACATACATACATACATACATACATACATACATACATACATACATACATACATACATACATACATACATACATACATACATACATACATACATACATACATACATACATACATACATACATACATACATACATACATACATACATACATACATACATACATACATACATACATACATACATACATACATACATACATACATACATACATACATACATCTGTTTAAAGTTAATCTCTATAGATCTGTCAGAGTAGATGTCTGCTTCTACAGATCTTTACATTATGTACACATTGAAAAACAGGGCCATTCTATCAACATCCACAGCAAAGACAGCAGCGGTTGAGTACATTCAGGCCATGTATCACATTCCCACTTCAAGTGATTTGGATTGACTTCACAACTGCAAATACAATACTTTTTTCTTTCTTTTTTACTAACAGACATACATATGGTTTTTCATCTGAAGGGTTAAATTATTCCTATTGGATTTCTGTAATTTGTAATGTAATTTGATGAAGCATCTGACACGGCGGCATGACAATGTGAAACCTGACGCATAAAAAAACAGACGCTAATTTCATCATGGTCTATTGCAGAACACATTCCATTGTGGGCAGAGTGTATGCTTGGCTTCATTCCAGCCTTGAATGAACACCAGCTGATGATTTCACTAATTGGCTCACCTCTTCAACTAACTCACCTGGTGCAATGTATAGTTAAAATGAAAACTTGGCCCATGATGGAATGAGTTTGAGACCCCTGGTCTATCCCGTGCAATAAAAAAAGGTTTTTACTTTTACTTTTTAGTACTTAAGTACACACACACACACACACACAAACGAAAGGCCTCTCATCTGTCCTGATTCTCCTAGACATATCCGCATTCGACACAGTCAACCATCAGATCCTCCTTGCATCCCTCGCAGGAATGGGAGTGGCTGGCTCTGCGCTGACATGGCTGACATCATACCTCAATGACCGCTCCTATCAAGTGTCATGGAGAGGAACCCTGTCGGCCACCCGCCCCCTGCGGACGGGTGTCCACCAGGGCTCGGTCCTAGGACCCGTTTCTCTTCTCCCTCTACACTAAATCTCTGGGTAACATTATCACGCCTCATGCCTTCTCGTATCATTGCTATTAGGGGTGTAACGATGCAACCTCACAGCGATTAATTTCGATTACGATTATTCAGGCAACGATTCAATGCATCATGAAATCTCTTCATTTGACCACGATTCGATTCGATTAGATACATTTTCTATCAGTTAATTCCCCCAAAAATATTGAATACACAAATGTGGCTGGGGGAACTGATTCACTCAGCATGAATGGACTATAGGTCAATAAAAACAATACACGCAAAAAAAACATAATCTTTTTTTTATTTGGATTCATTTGGATTATAATCTATTCTAACATATTCAAATCTATGCAGTTGAACCGTCACATTATAATCAATGCATTTCGATTAATCGATGCATCGTTATACCCCTAATTGCTATACCGATGATACTCAACTCTTCCTCTCCTCATCCACGTCTCTGAGCGGATCTCGGCCTGTCTGTCCAATATCTCCGCCTGGATGACGACCAACCACCTCAAACTGAACCTAAGCAAAACAGAATTGCTTCACCTGCCGGCCAAATCCTCCCCCCTGACCGACCTTTCCATCACAGTCGAGAATGCATGTGTCCCCGACCGCCAAGAACCTTGGTGTTGTCCTCGACGACCAGTTAAAATTGTTGGACCTGCGAGATTTGTACTTTGTAGGTCTGCATTTTAAATGTAAGGAGTAAAAAATGTTTTTACAAGTATACAAACCTAATAATACTAGAGTAAAGTACAAACCCCCCAAAACAGTACTTAAGTATTGTAACAAAGTACAATTACTCAAGTACTTTACACCCCTGGTAGTATATAGTTATATAAATTGTGGTGATGATTAGACATAATTCACCCATGGAACTGTTGTTGGGAATAAGGGTTCCGCACGGACGTTATTCTGTGTTGCTTTCCTGTCTGCAAACTAGTCAGTTAGCTAGCAACCCAGACAAAGTGTTGTTGTTTGTATTCATGCAAAATAAACATTTAGCATTGTCTTTCGACACTCCGCCTCAGACTCCTGTCCTTCGGCACTACAATATAACTATTATTGTTAGACCAACGTGTTTCAGCTCGTGACCCCGATGAAGCCCATGGCATAGGCCGAAAAGCGCTGGTCTAATAATAAAAGTTGTTGGAGTTTTGACCTCTTTAGGTCAAAGGGAAAGACAATTTCTGCTCCAAAGAGAATGCTCCTCCGTTCCTCGTGGATAAATTGTACTTTTAAAACATGTGGAAGCGAGGACATTCATCACCAAGGTCTCCAACTCGTCTGTGGTCTTCCCCCCCTCTGCGGAACAGTAAAACCTGTAAAAGAACCAAACGCCTCTGATTAATAGCTTTCTCCTTGTGCAGTTGAAGCCCCAGCGCGGCAGGGCTACTGTCTGTCAGGAGGGCTAGTGTCGGGCA
>NC_140165.1:299858220-300039381 GCF_963971535.1 Notolepis coatsorum
GAGAGAGAGAGAGAGAGAGAAGGGGCTGCCAGCACAGATAGATAGATGATGATTATTCAAGGCTCTCCCTCTCTTCTCTTCTCTTCTCTTTCTCCTCTCCCATTGATCCCGTCCCATCAGAGGGGGTTTATAAATATTAATAAGGGGGCTTTGTTTTAGCAACCTGTGTGAACATCAGAGCTCAGAACAATAGAAGTATCTGGACATGTTTTTTTTTTTTTTTTTTGGAAGGCAGGCAGACAGTCAGTCAGTCAGTCAGACGGGCAGGCAGGCAGGCAGGCAACCTGCAGAGTGCTCCTGGGGGAGGGGAGCCTGGGGGGAGCCCAGTACCATGCCACCAGCGCCTCGGGCTCCGTGAGCTCAAGTCAAGGGCAGCTCAAGGGGAGTCGTGTGTGAGACCTGAATCTGATTTAAATTAGCCACTCAACACACGCAGGCTGGCTGTCGGTGGTGGTGACAGTGCCCTGCATTTTAAAAACACAATACATGTTGCTTTTTCCATATCGGCTGCACTTCACTCATGTGTACTACACTCTCTCACATCTCGCTAGAACTATGGCAATATAGCCGTATGCTCTATCGACTATCAAATAATAAGGGGTAAGGAATTTAAATTGCTTCTTCTTCTTCTTCTCCATGAAACCTTGCTGCGAATTATATCAAGTTGTCTGGGGGGAGGGTTGGGGAGGGGGGGTCCTCTTCTTGTTTGTGGCCCTGGCCCAGTACTAGTATAGATGGACTATAGATTGTTGCTTCTTTTAAAAATAAATAACAAACAATTATTTGAACACAGTAATTAAAGAAAACGGTTGGGGAAGGGTAGTAGGGTAAGCGGGTGGGGAGTTAGCAGCAAGTATAGCCAAACATTTTCAAGTTTTGTTTTAAATGGTAAATGGTGCATTTATATAGCGCTTTTATCCAAAGCGCTTTAAAATCATTTTGTTCCTCACATTCACCGATTCACTCACACATTCACACACCGACAGCGGAGGCAACCATGCAAGGTGCCAACCTGCACATCAGGAGCAATTAAGGGTTAAGTGTCTTGCTCAAGGACACATCGGCCCAGGAGGAGCGTGAATCGAACTGGGAATCTTCCGACTACCAGACAACTGCTCTATCGCCTAAGAGCCAATGTCGCCCCATATACATTTTACATTATAGTTAAATGCTTGGTTCTGTATGTGAGCCTCCTGAAACTGTGCTTCATACAGTAAAGACTGAAAACTAAAATGTACAAAATGCTAAAAGAAATTATAAATAAATGAGGTAGAAGAGGTAGTGCAAATGTTTTCGAATAAATAGATAAAATACGGTGTAATGTTTAAAAAGTGTTTAAAGTGAATGTTTATTGATTATCATTATTATTGTTATAATTTTGTATCACTGCCCCCCCCCCCCCCCCCCCCCCCCCAACATAATTCATACTATGCTTGAGTCTAAACTCAACGAGGAAGAAAAAAAGAAAAAAACACACACAGGTTAACTATGACTCCATCCAGATTGGACCCATCCATCCTAACGTCATTATGGGATGGTGTGTGTGTGTGTGTGTGTGTGTGGTGTGTGTGTGTGTGTGTGTGTGTGTGTGTGTGTGTGTGTGTGTGTGTGTGTGTGTGTGTGTGTGTGTGTGTGTGTGTGTGTGTGTGTGTGTGTGTGCGTGCGCGTGCGTGCGTGTGTGCACTCGGTTACATGGCCTCCATTTTCCTAGCCTGACCCGACTGACGCCGCCTGAGAGAGTGCCGGGGGTCAGAGTTCCCTTCTGCTTGGTTAAATGTTTTAATGTAGTATCTAACGTCATTGTGTTCACGCAGCAATACTGAGAGCGGACCCCTGCATATAAGGTACGGCACCTCTGCCCTCTCACGCACCACAGAGACAGTGATGGAGAGTCTGGCGAGCGGAGCTTACACAGAACCTGACGGAGGAACCTATAGACTGTGTGTCTCTCTCCTCAGACACAGAGCTCCTCCAGCCGACTGGCACAATGGATTCCTCCGGTTAATGGGAGCTTTGTGATTTACAGCGGGAAGGAGCGAGTCGTCTTTTTTTTTTTTTTTTTCAATAATAAATAGAGTTTATTCTTGTGCCACGCCTCCCTCCTTCCTGATGTAGTGTCGTATCTAGCGTGGCATCTCTCCTCTTTCTTGCCGCTGGAGCATGAGGTTCCTTTTTGTACTCGCTTTGTGATTTACAGCAGGCCGTTTCCATGCTCCCTTTTCCCATCTAGAAACAATAAGTGCGACACTGGTCTCATTTCTAGGCAGGGATCGAATTGTGTGTGTTTTTTTCATTTAAATTTTTTTTATGTGGAGCTGTGTTTGCTTAGCTGTGGGGGTGTGATGACTGATGCAAGGCATCCAGGCTGATCCACAGAGGTCCATCTCCCCCCTCTGATGTGCCGGGGCGGGGAGGAGAAGCAGGCGGGTAGGAGGGGAGGTGAGAGAGGGCCGTCTGAGAGGGAATACTATATTCAGATTCTTCTATTCTGAAGATGTTCTTTTGGTCTCAGATGTTGCCACGCTGGAGAAACGCACTACGCATCTGTACCTATAACGCTGAATAACTGAACCATTCAGATGAAAAACCATAATAACGTCTGTTAAAAAAAAGGAGAAAAAAAGTATTGTAATTTGCACCTGAAAGTACTCAACGGCTGCTGTCTTTGCTGTGAATGTGTTCAATACTCCAATTCCAACCGTCTTTAGATCTCATCTCTACCGAAGGGGAGAGATGTTGCAATTGGTTGCGTTTGTGTGAAGATATTGATCAATGAACTTCAAAGGGGCATGCATGGCACAGCACATAAATGGACCAAAGTCAACAACCGTCAAAATAAAGTAAAAATCACAAAACATAGCCTACAGGATACGTCCACATAAGTAGCCTACCTGAAACATACCCTGAAAATAATATTCAAAATAAACATAGTTTGGCATAACACAATTCAGACTATAACTCGAAAATGTTTTGTCCAATCATTACAAAACTTGCAGGATATGTTTCATAACACTGTTGAACCACAGAGACTAGATGCCCTCCTTGAGGCCTATATACCAGTAGGCTATGTCTTGTGGCCCGACAAAGACCTTTTAACACACTATGGTCATAGACCCTCAGTCTTGGGACTAGAAGCAGTGGGACCAGCCGCCAAAACCACTTTCCACCAGGGGGCGCTCCCCCCCCCCCCCCCCCCCCCCTGGTGGAAAGTGGTTTTGGATTTGTCTACTACTATCTTGAAACCGCCCAATAGGGGGCGCCACCAGCTCCAAACACATGCATGGGCCTGCTGAAAATGTGGCTGTAAATCAATGCCAAATTTGTCCAAACATCAGCAAACTTGGTGGATATTTCTTTTAAGTTGTTGAAACAACTCCAAAATGTTTTCGAAATTGACCAATAGGGGGTGCTTCAAATGCAAGAAAATGGGCGTGGCATAACACAAATCAGACTCATTTTTGTACAATCATTACAAAACCGGATTCCAGCGCTCCAGTCAGGTTTTTCCCAATAAAAGAATGGAGTGTCTATTTGCACCTGAGTGAGAATAGTCACATGGCAGCTATTCAGCTATTTACATCTATTCTCCTATGCAGAGAGTTGGATGACGTTTCGAAGGCTGTGACGTACTGTACAGGCGATTTACCCCCAAACCCGCCTGCCCCCCGGCTCTTCATGACAAGTCTGTGCCTCAACTGCTGAAAGCACCAACGTGGAATATAAATACAAGAAGTAGGGGTACATTAAACACAAAATATACAACATTCCAACAATGCTATGATGTCTCTGTTTGTATGCTATAATTCTAATTAAAATGGTCCAATGCACAGACTTGTTAAATGGTTATATGGTTAGTTATATGGTCCAGTCCAGGCTCTCCAGTTCTAGGTTAAAGGCCTCGCTAGAGTAGGTTTTGAGATCTCTAGATGTGACTGTTTTGTGACAGCCGGCCTTTTGTTTTAGCTTTTTGCGGGTACAGAATATCATATAATGATCGCTTAACCAGCATGCTATAACCCCTTTACTGGAGATCTTGGACTTGTCAGAGGTCAGAATGAGATCAATGGTAGTCTGTGTTGATTCACATACCCGGGTGGGTTGGGTGATTAGCTGGTTGAAGCCATGCAGATCACAAAATCTACTGAATGACCTGAAGACGGGCGCATCTGAAGAGCTCAGTGGTACACTGGTTGAAGATACATGGCTTGGTTTCAAAACCAAATTCTCAACAGTACTAAACGACATGGCCCCCCTAAAGACCACCAGGGTAAAAAATCGCGCTGAGCCGTGGATGCACTCCGAAATATTGACCGCTATGAAAATCAGAGACAAAAAATGCTCTGAGTTTTGTAAAAGTCAGTCAAAGCTTACCAAAAGCTCGAGCAGTGAACTCCAAGCCCACGTGACTGAACTCAAACTGCAAAGAAACAGACTAAGAAATGACGTAAACTCCATGATCAAAACTGCAAAAAAGAATTTCATCAATGACAAAACTGAGGAAAGCAAAAATAAACCCTGTGAACTTTGGAAATTACTCAATAATCAACTAGGCTGGAGTAAAAAACTTAAAACCAGATTTTCAAACATAAACATAAAGACGGACAACACGTTCATCACAGACAAGCTGGATGTGGCCAATTACTTAAACATTTTCTTCACAAACATAGCCACAACACTGGTAAATAAACTACCCTCCCACTCAGGGCATTTTGGGGTAGAACACATCATAGCCTACTACAATAATAGGGGTCCGCAAAGACGATTTCAAACTAGAAATGGTAACAACAGCTGAGGTACTCAAAAAACTGAGCGCCCTCCAACCTAACAAGGCCACTGGCCATGACAATATCCCCTCCTCAGAGACTCAGCAGCCGCCATCACCCCAGTCATCACACACATAATAAACATCTCCATAAAACAGGACACATACCCAAAGACTTCAAAATTGCGAGAGTAATCTCTGAAAGAGTCATATAACTTACCTGGCACCTCCTTTTTTTATATTTACAGCTCCGCTCGGCTATGCGAGCCTATGGAGTTCCATGGACCAAACCAACTACTCACCCGTTAATTACTTTCTCTAAAAAAAACTGCAGGTCTCTCCAAAGGACAAGTCTCTATAATTTATAAAGATCTATCACAAAGATGTACTTCGTTAATACCTGTTATCCAATCGTGGAGCACAGAATTGGGATTAGAACACCATCACTCTATCAATTGGAACAGAGTTTGGGGAAATGTTACTATGGCATCACGAAACCCAAATCATCAGCAGATTCATTTCAATTTTGTCCATAAAACATATTTAACCCCCCAGAAAGCTTATAGAATGAGACGTGCTATGTCACCAAACTGTACACTTTGTTCTCTAAATACTACTGGTACTTTTACACATATGATGTGGGAATGCCCCACAGTTAAAAGTTTCTGGGAACAGATAACTAATTATCTATCTAAAGTATTACAAAAACATATTCCCTGTTGTCCCAAATTACTTCTCCTTAATGATGATGATTCTTTAGCTTTAAGTATTGTTCAGAGACGATTTTGGCTGGCAGGAAGTACTGCTGCAAAAAAAATGTTGGCGCTGCGATGGCAAGCTCCACACTCTCTGCCCTTTAATCACTGGAAACAGTTATTAGCTGATGTTGTAACAATGGAGCTTTCTACAGCTAGATTAAATGGGGCAAGATATCAAACAATAGATAGCTGGAACCATATTCTCTATCAAGTTAGGACCTTCAATATATAGCTAGCAGGACATAACTAATATCTGTATAATTCGTTTTATTTTTTTTTTATTTTTCTTGGTCTTTGTTGAAATTTTTGTTCAATTAATTTTCTTCTCAGGCCTATGACGGGTGGGTTGGGTGGGGGGTTACTATTATTATTATTATTATTATTATTATTATTATTATTATTTTATTTATTTTTTGTCAACGGTGGTTGGTGCAGGGGTTAGGGGGTAGGAGTTTTTTATTTTAAATGAGGCAAGGGGCAAGCCAATGCATGTAATTGGCAAATAATTTAAATTTATGTTTTTATGTGCATTATATGTGCATTGTATGTGCATTATATATCCTGCCTTTTCTTCCAAAAAATGAAATAAAAATATATTTAAAAAATATATTAAAAAAAAAAAAAAAAATGCGAGAGTAACCCCCCTGCACAAAAAGGGCAGCAAATTAGACCCAGGCAACTACCGCCCTGTTTCTATTCTTACCTCCATCTCGAAAGTTATGGAAAAAATAGTATACGAACAGGTCGAAAAGTACCTTGCGGAAAAAAATCAAATCTACGAATTCCAATCTGGCTTCAGAACATCCTACTCCACTGACACATGCCTTCTCTATTTGAACAACCACATCAAACAAGAGGTGGACGCGGGAAAATATTGCGGCATGGTCATGCTGGACCTACAAAAGGCCTTCGACACTGTCAATCACTCCATTCTGATTGACAAGCTAAAAGCAATTGGTTTTGATAGTCTATCAGTGAGCTGGATGCAATCCTACCTGGAGGGGAGAGAACAGATGGTGGAGGTAAACGGTACCCTATCCCCCCCCCCCCCCCTCCCAGTGAGCTGTGGTGTTCCACAAGGAATCATACTAGGACCGCTACTGTTCCTAATTTATGCAAATGACATGTCATCAGCTTGTGACTGAAACTTGTTCCTGTTCGCGGACGACTCAGCCCTGCTGGTCTCTGACAAGAACAAGTTACAGGTTGAAAAAACCCTCAGCTCTGAACTAGGCAAAATCTGCACCTGGCTCGCTGATAACAAACTATCATTACACCTGGGTAAAACAGAGTCCATTCTCTTCGGTTCAAATAACAAACTCAGCAAGACCGACGGCTTCTCAGTTACAGTGGGTGACAATATTGTCACAAGGAAAGATGAAATTACATACCTAGGTTCCATCCTAGAGGCAAATCTTTCCTGTGACAAAATGGCATCCAATGTAATAAAAAAAGTCAACCAACGAACTAGATTCTTGTAACAGATCTCCTCACTGGTAAACAAGAATACCCTGAAGACTCTGGCAGGAGCACTCATTCAAGGGTACTACGACTATGCTTGCACCTCATGGTACCAAAGCACCTCAAAGGCGCTAAAACAAAATGACAAACATCACAAAACATACTGGTCAGACTACTGCTTGACCTTACTCCTAGAACGCACCTCACCCCTGCCCACTTTGACAACCTAGGATATGGCTTAGAGTAGACGACAGAGTACAGCAACTTGCAATGGGCCTGGTCTACAAGATACACTACACGACTAAGGTACCCATGTACATGTCAAATACTTTCAAAAGGTCAGTGAATACCACGACCACAACACCAGAGGGAGCTCCACAAATCATGTTAAACCCAGATTCGGCTCAAACAAGGGACTAAACACGTTTTGCAATTATGCCACATCAATGTGGAACGCCCTATCCACAGCTGTAAAGGAATGTGAATCACTACCCACTTTCAAAACCACTCTCAAAGAGCACCTACGGGAGACTGCAATCCGAAACTGGCCCCTGTAAATGTCCTACCCCAACCCCCTCCAATGTACAGTAAATGTCCTAACCCAATAATACACGAGACCCTCTTCTTGGGACCAAGTAAGGTTTCATCGATAATCCAATGTACAGTTACCCCCCCCCCCCACCCAACCACCTCCAATGTACAGTCCCCCCCCCCACCCCACCTACCCAACCTCCTCCAATGTACAGTTTCTTCGTCAAATGTATATACTCTCTTTTTTAGACTATTTTTGTATCACAAACAGTACTGTATTTGTAAATCTGGTATGTCATAAATGTATAGATGTAGCAGTACTGTCTATCTGTATGTTATGTATGTCATATGTTATGAATTGAAAATGGGGGACCCTGATGTAAACAAGACAAAAGTCTTTCTCTGGTCTGCATCCCCTTAACAATTGTGTGTATTGAGCTGTACTGTATTGTACCCATTCTGCAATCTGTTCATAACATTTTCAATCAATCAATCAACGAAAACGAGTTTCAAGTACCTCGGAGCCCACATATCCGAGGACTTGACATGGACCACACACATTGACAGTGTTGTGAAGAAGGCACGCCTCTACTTCCTCAGGCGCCTAAGGAAGTTCCAAGTCAGTCAGAAGATCCTTAGGAACTTCTACTCATGTACAATAGAGAGCATCCTGACCGGCAACATCACCTCCTGGTTTGGGAATAGCACTGCACAAGACCGTAGCAGACTACAAAGAGTGACACGTTCAGCCGAACGCACAATTGGAGGGGGGCTTCCCACCCTCCAGAACATTTACAACAAGCGGTGCAAGGGGAAGGCTAAGAGAATTATTAAGGACTCGAGTCACCCGAACAACTGCCTCTTTGAACTGCTGCGGTCAGGCAAGCGATACCGGAGTCTTAAGGCGAGCACAGAAAGACTCAGAAGAAGCTTCTATCCCCAGGCCATCAGGCTGCTAAACGAACAATAATCACTATGCAACAACCATCAAATGCACACAGCACACACACCCACACGCACACACTCACTCAAACAAACAACACACTGCAGCACCCACTCTCCACACTTTAGATCACACAAACACACTTACACTTTATATTTATTGATAAAGGATTTGCACTACAACTCGTACACCTACTGTGAATTGTACCTAAATTGCACCTCGTCCCATTTCTCCATTTCTGCCTTGCACTATATAGTATTGTATATTAGTACACTGCACAGTATTGTATATTGTATGGTAACTACGTCTATTCTGCATCGAACATTGTACATATGTCTAAACTGAACACTGTGACCTCATTTTTTTTACTTCTAATTTTACTATGTTATTTTATTTCATACTTATCTTGTCTTGCACAGTCTCTGGAGCGCAACAGTAAGAAGCATTTTGTATAAAAGTATTCTGTACTTCTGTATGACAACTATTAAAGAAACTTGAAACTTGAAACTTGAACGCAGTTAGGTTAGTTAACGCAACTAGGTTAGCTAATGCTAACGCTGGCTAATTCAAATCAAAATAGTCTAATGTGCATAGGCTAATTGTTCTATGGTTAGCTAATGCAGCTTGTTTTGCTAACACAGCTAGTTTAGCTAACGCGGCTACTGCTAGTGTGATTGATTGATTGTAAAGTTTATTAACAGATTGCAGAATGGGTACAGTACAGTACAGCTCAATACATACAATTGTTAAGAGGATGCAGACCTGAGAAAGACTTTCGTCTTGTTTCCATCAGGGTCCCCCATTTTCAATTCATCATATGACACACATGACATACAGATAGACAGTACTGCTACATCTATACATTTATGACATACCAGATTTTCAAATACAGTACTGTTTGTGATACTAAAAAAAAATCCAGAAGAAGAGTATATACATTTGACATAGAAACTGTGCATTGGGGGAGGTTGGGTAGGTGGGGTGGGGCTGTACATTGGAGGTGGGGGGGGGGGGGGGGGGGGTTGGGTAGGGGGGGGACACTGTACATTGGAATACTGACATACATTTGACATGGAAACTGTACATTGGAGGAGGTTGGGTAGGTGGGGTGGGGTTGGGTGGGGCTGTACATTGGAATACTGACAAAGCCATGCTTGGTCTTTATTGTACAACTGGGTTAGGACATTTGTAGGGGCCAGTTTTGAATTGCAGTCTCCCGTAGGTGTTCTTTGAGAGTGTTTTTGAAGGTGGGTAGTGATTTACATTCCTTTACAGCTTTGGGTAGGGCGTTCCACATTGTTGTGGCATAATTGCGAAACGTGTTTAGTCCCTTGTTTGAGCCGAATCTGGGTTTTACATGATTTGTGGAGCTCCCTCTGGTGTTGTGATCGTGGTATTCACTGACCTTTGGGAAGTATTTTGACATGTACATGGGTACCTTGGTCGTGTAGTGTATCTTGTAGACCAGGCCCATTGCAAGTTGCTGTACTCTGTCGTCTACTCTAAGCCATCCTAGGTTGGCAAAGTGTGCAGGGGTGAGGTGGGTTCTAGGAGTCAGGTCAAGCAGTAGTCTGACTAGTTTGTTTTGAGATGTTTGTAATTTGGTTTTTAGTGCCTTTGAGGTGCTTTGGTACCATGAGGTGCAAGCATAGTCGTAGTACCCTTGAATGAGTGCTCCTGCCAGAGTCTTCAGGGTATTCTTGTTTACCAGGGAGGAGATCCGGTACAAGAATCGAGTTCGTTGATTGACTTTTTTTATTACATTGGATGCCATTTTGTCACAGGAAAGATTAGCCTCTAGGATGGAACCCAGGTAGGTAATTTCATCTTTCCTTGTGACAATATTGTTATCCACTGTAACTGAGAAGCCGTCTGTTTTGCTGAGTTTGTTATTTGAACCGAAGAGAATGGACTCTGTTTTGCCCATGTGTAATGATAGTTTGTTGTCGGCGAGCCATATGCAAATTTTGCCTAGTTCCGAGCTGAGGGTTTTTTCAACCTGTAACTTGTTCTTGTCAGAGACCAGCAGGGCTGAGTCGTCCGCAAACAGGAACAAGTTGCAGTCACAAGCTGACGACATGTCATTTGCATAAATTAGGAACAGTAGTGGTCCTAGTATGCTTCCTTGTGGAACACCACAGTTCACTGTGAGGGGGGGGGATAGGGTACCGTTTACCTCCACCATCTGTTCTCTCCCCTCCAGGTAGGATTGTATCCAGCTCACTGATAAACTATCAAAACCAATTGCTTTTAGCTTGTCAATCAGAATGGTGTGATTGACAGTGTCGAAGGCCTTTTGTAGGTCTAGCATGACCATGCCGCAGTATTTGCCCGCGTCCACCTCTTGCTTGATGTGGTCGTTCAAATAGAGAAGGCATGTGTCAGTGGAGTGGGATGTTCTGAAGCCAGATTGGAATTCGTAGATTAGATTTTTATCCGTAAGGTACTTTTCGACCTGTTCGTATACTATTTTTTCCATGACTTTCGAGATGGATGTAAGGATAGAAACAGGGCGGTAGTTGCCTGGGTCTAATTTGCTGCCCTTTTTGTGCAGGGGTGTTACTCTCGCTATTTTGAAGTCCTTGGGGACGTGTCCCTGTTTTATGGAGAGGTTTATTATGTGTGTGATGACTGGGGTGATGGCGGCTGCTGAGTCTCTGAGGAATTTGGAGGGGATGTTGTCATGGCCAGTGGCCTTGTTCGGTTGGAGGGCGCTCAGTTTATTGAGTACCTCATCTGTTGTTACCATTTCCAGTTTGAAATCGTCTTTGTGGACGCCTAGGTTCTTGTAGTATGCTACTATGTGTTCTACCCCATACTGCCCTGAGTGGGAGGGTAGTTTGTTTACCAGTGTTGTGGCTATGTAGCTAACCCTAGCTAGACGGTAATGTAGTTAGCCAAGTTATTTAGCAATAGTTGGCTAGTCGAAGGCACACAGTACTTTAGCTAGCTTTCTAACTAGCTACAGTTGAACATGCTTGGGCAAAATGTGAATAATACTACATCAGCATTCTGCTTTGCCTCTAATGCTTGTTGCTGTTCTGTCAACATATTCTGCCTTTGCCATGTTCTCTCTTGTGCCACAGAATATTCCTCCTGCCTCATGCCTGCCTCCACTCTGGACCCCTGCCCCAACCTGCCATACCCCATCTCACCCTGGACTCAGCTCAGCCCCTTTCTGCCCAACTCTCCTCTAGCCCTTCTTCCCAGCCATGTCTTTCCCCAGGCTCTCCTCTTGACTATTGCTCTGCGATGTGGTCATCTGCTGCCAGTGGTGACCTCAGGAAGCTCCAGGTGGTCCAGAACAGGGCAGCACGGTTGGTACTGGGCTGCTCACTAAGGTCTAATGTGAGCCGTATGCATGCCCGCCTCTCTTGGCTTAACGTTGAAAATAGATTGTCTTTTAATATACTTGTGCTGTTCAAGTTGGTCATGAGCAGTAAAACTCCTGTTTTTATACATAATCAGATTGTTTTTAGTAATACTGTGCATGAGCATTACACTAGACTAGAGATTCCAGTAGTGGGCAGCTTGAATTGCCAGGTCCTAGAACCAGCGCTTTGGGGAGATCTTTTATTTTTAGAGCATTAACTCTTTGGAATGGCCTGCCTCGGAACCTCTGCTGCACTTACAGTAGATTCACTTTTAAAAAGAATCTTAACCCTTTCCTCGCCATGCGTAATCTGCCAATGACGTTTTACAGCGTCTTTGAGATCAATATTTCAAATTTCTGTCATGGTATTCATATTTCACCCACGGATCCTTGACTGGTGCTGTAGATCTCCGCTCAACTCTCCAACGCTTCAATACCGCCACCTGGTGGCCGATCAGCGAGTTGCAACCGGATGTCGATAATTGTGACACCGGTGTGTCTTCCTATTCTGTCCGGCCACTCGCTATCGCTCGCGGGACTCCATCTTGACACACTGGATAGCGATCCGTTGCCATAACTCAATAAACAACATTATTTGGACGTATATAGTATTATACAACCTGGATGGATTGTATCTTTTTGCTCCACGCTCATCACCCAACGCTACGAGGAGACTGGGGTGAGTTTCAGCCTGTTTGTTTACCATTTTCGATACAAACTGCTCTGATCTATATATCACCCATACTACATGAATGATTTAACGTCGGCCACGAACTTATAAACGACCCCCCCCCCCCTCCGGTCAACCGCGCATGATGAGTCATAACGTCTGGGACCTTGTACAGTTGAAATTTTTAATCTAGCGTCAATCGGTATCAAACTGCATTTGATGATCTAATATATGCATTTATGGCTATAACTCACGTTCTATGAAATACTGCAGAAAACGATAAAAACATATTTATACTCTAGACCGTATTTTTGTATGAATGTGTGAATGAAAAAGTAAAACGTTCCTACATCCTACGATAGCTAATCGATGTTGAATGGGCCATAGTAATGTCAATTTAGCAATACAATTTAAAAAGTTATAGCCCTGCAAAGTAGGTGAACATCTCCATAGACAAATAGAGCTGGCAGACTGGCTACAAGGATGGATATAAGCGTGGCAGAGAAAGGGTTAAATTGTTTTTAAAATGTTTTTAACACTGTAAAGTAATTTTTTGTTTTTGTTTTACACAAATGTAATTTTAGCTATCTTAATTGTTACAGTAGTTTCATTATGCATTGTGTGTACTGACTTTTAATCATTTTGTTTTTGCAATAGTGATTGTTTTTGTATGTTTTTTTGTGTGTGGACCCCAGGAAGACTAGCTGGTTGCTATCGCACCAGCTAATGGGGATCCCTAATAAAATCAAATAAAATCAAAATAAAATCCTCACCCCAAGATCCCCTCAGCCTGAACTCTACATTCCCCCAGGCCCAGCTCTTCATTAATAAACACGCCCACCATTGGGTTTTTACTTCCTCCCTGTCTGCTACAGTGCAGAAGATAATACTGTAAACCCGGGTGTAAATAGCCATATTGGCCATTCCACCGTACCCCGGGTGAAAATAGCATTGTTTGCTACAGACAATAAAAATGACTCCAGGCCTGCTTCGTCTGCTTTCATTGGTCAATGATGTCACATGGTGGAGAATTGCGCTCTACTGAGTGCACCTTTCTAGTTAGGTTTGAAAACATTGTTTGTGTGAAAACATCAAACGGAATTGCGTGGTTCTTCATCTAAAGGACTCGATACAACTGTGAGACATTCAAGAGAAGATCAAAGAAATGTATAGAAAATAAGTAGCCTACATATTAAAAGAATTACTGTTGGTATGAAGTGTGAACATTTTTAAATGAAAGGGGACATGCATTGCTATTCCTAGCACTATTTGGGCAACTTTCCACAATTCCTGTGAATCTATGGAACACCTCTGTAAGGTTTTTTAAAAAAATGCATTGTTTTATATTTCTAATCAAGTACTCAAAAGCATAATTTTTCTCACTTTGGATTTCAGGCTGTGTTGGCCTGGCTCCGCCCATAAGCACTTTGAGTGACAGTCATCCACACAGTCTGCGACTGGCAGACAGAGAGAGATAGAGAGAGATTGAGGGGGATACTAATTAATTATGCCGCAGGGGGGCATAATCCCACGGGACAATGCATTGGTAACTTGTTTCAAATGACAATATATACCCCTGTGATTATTATTGTACGGATCGGAATACGGGCGTGCGCGTGGGAGCGTGCACAAAGATATTACAGTCATATGCTGCTCCCGAGTCCGACTGCCTGCGAGAGAGAGAGAGAGAGAGAGAGAGAGAGAGAGAGAGAGAGAGAGAGAGAGAGAGAGAGAGAGAGAGGCACGGAGCACTGTGTAAACAAACGCTGCGTGTGTGAGATAAGACAGGTCCCCTTCTCTATCTCTCTCTCCCTCTCTCTCGCTCTGCCTCTCCCGTTTGAGGAAGTGTCAGGTTTCACTGTGCGCTACAACCATAGAGGGGGCGTTAGTTATGCAAATCAATGCTATGTCGACGTCACAGAAACCGTCAAATCAGAACAGTTTAGTTGAGTGAGGGAAGATCTTGTGAACTCGAGACTAGACTGATGAGTCAATATGGTAATTAGAGACACAGACCCATTGATACGAACTCCTATTACTATAAAACAATGGTAAATACTAAAAAAAAAGCCATTTATAATGCATGTCCCCTTTAAATAAAATGAAACACGATTCAGATAGTGAGGACAAATTAAGTGGGTCTAAGAATTATGAAAGAGAAGAGAACCAAACCTCCTGCTGAGATGTGGAGCCTGTATTGAGCGGATGACTGCACAATGCACACACCTGAGAGACCTGGATGGGCTATAAAAAAGTACACGGACTGAGACGATTACGGGTTCAAATTGGCTCAGGATTCGCTATCAGACGTCTCTGTCGCTCAACTCTATTTTCTCTGCACTATACAGATACAGAAGAACGGGACACGCCTTGAATGCGGAACCAGCTCTGCCTCGAAAAGACCCCAAAAAAAGGAAAGATATAAACACAAAGCTTTGCATTCACCACTATATCGCACACATTCGCAGGTCAGAATGGTAGCGCCCGCCGACAGGAGATTGACTATGTAGCAAATGCATATATACACTTGACTGCTCAGACTATACGACGGCGGGGCAAGGGGGGCTTTTCTGCTCCGGCTTGGAGGATCAACCCTATATCCAGAGGACACCAGGCGATGTGTGCACTTGGAATCCATTTGGTGTGCGCCGCTTGAGAGTCCCCAGAACGACCTGTAAACAAGTTTCTCCGCATGCAGCCCGGCGCGCCTCTCAGATGGCTGTCAGCGGCGGTGGCGAGCCGGCCGGGCGTCACCCGTGTCACGCTCCGATAGCTCAATTTAAATGGAAATTGGATGAACTGCTTGGAAGTGATCCAGCCATCCAGAACAATTAACCCATATTACTGGCAGGCCTTGAAGGAACGATTTGACTTTGAATGAGTACGGAGGGAAAGCCGGTGGTATTTAATATGACTGGAAACACAATATAGCCTGCAGTGCGGAGAATATCCTATAGCTACAGGGTGCTATATTGTCCAACTTTGTCTCAAATCTTTTTTTTCTCTCTCTCTCTTTTTTTCAAATTTCTTTATTTTTGTTTGCATGGATTCATTATTAGAGCAAGAATAATTAACAAATAGGATTTAAATTATACTATATACAGGTATATTTTTGTTTTGCTCATTGTATCAGTGGGTCACCAGCATTATGGGTCACCACACACATCCCTCTAGTAATGTTATGCACTGTTCTCACAAAAGATCATATTTTCATCCTCAAACCAACATATAGAATGATCCACAGTATGTAATGATTGTAGATTTTGTAAGGCTTTTTATTTATTTAACTATAACAATGAATTGGCTTCTATCAGTACAGTATAAATATATAGTTATGAGAGCTCACATAATGTACCTGTTACAGATAGCTCTACTGTCTTTCGAATATAACCACCACTAGATCCAATATAGAAGAGGGGTGATATTATAGCAGCTATAACTGCACACTGGTAGTGCTTCGAGGGGAGCCTTTATAAATCCCTGATTGTTCGCCAGGCATGTGCCAGGAGAGAAAATCACCCATGACCTCTCGAGTCACACAAGCAGGTATCAGAATGGAAGCGTTGTGATTCTGAGAGAAGTGTAATATCACAGAGGTTACCGCCGAGGGCATCCCAGACAGTCTGTGGTAATACATGTTAGAGATGATAGAAAGAGAAGATGACTGGAACTTCATAAAAAAAAAAAAAAATCAGCGATAGGCAGTGTCTGATGAAATAGTCCTCGGATTCTTTTCATTTCAGACTCGAGAGCCAAGGAATGTCCAAATGTTGACCTTGGAGATAATATAGTTCCTATGAATGTGACTTTACACACTTTGCATTCCTCCCACAACGTACAGAGACACCACAGGCGCTAAGGCTCGTATTTACAATCAACACATCACTTCCATCGTTTTTTTCCACGATAAGATAACAGACAAGTCACGCGCCGCCGCCGAGTGCTTTGAGTGTAGAATTCTGAGTCTGAGCAGGACTGGATCAGTGGGGCGGCTTCTCCCCTGCAGTGTGGATGAAGGAGGATGAAGACGAGGAGAGAGAGTGTGTGTGTGTGTGTGTGTGTGTGTGTGTGTGTGTGTGTGTGTGTGTGTGTGTGTGTGTGTGTGTGTGTGTGTGTGTGTGTGTGTGTGTGTGTGTGTGTGTGTGTGTGTGTGTGTGTGTGTGTGTGCATATGTGTGTGTGCATATGTGTGTGTGTGTGTGCATACGTGACGTGTGCATATGTGTGTGTGTGTGTGTGTGTGTGTGTGTGTGTGTGTGTGTGTGTGTGTGTGTGTGTGTGTGTGTGTGTGTGTGTGCATATATACATGTGTGTGTTTGTTGTATGTGTGCATATGTGTGTTGTATGTGTGTGTGTGTGCATACGTATATGTGTGTGTTGTATGTGTGCATACGTACATGTGTGTGTTGTATGTGTGCATACGTGTGCATGTGTGTTGTATGTGTGCATGTGCATACGTACATGTGTGTGTTTGTTGTATGTGTGCATATGTGTGTTGTATGTGTGTGTGTGTGTGCATACATATATGTGTGTGTTGTATGTGTGCATATGTGTGTTGTATGTGTGTGTGCATGCATACATGAGTGTGTTGTATGTGGGCATACATGTGCATATGTGTGTTGTATGTGTGTGTGTGTGTGTGTGTGTGTGTGTGTGTGTGTGTGTGTGTGTGTGTGTGTGTGTGTGTGTGTGTGTGTGTGTGTGTGTGTGTGTGTGTGTGTGTGTGTGTGTGTGTGTGTGTGTGTGTGTGTGTGTGTGTGTGTGGAGGCCACCATAGTCTGTATGCACGGGGGGAATCACACACACACACACACACACACACACACACACACACACACACACACACACACACACACACATGTGGGACTTGTGAGTCAGTCAAGTAATGGGTGGAATCGTGTTTGGTACACAGCTTATAAACTATAGTGCAGCTTGTGGTATTTATCTGCGTCTCAGACAGTCCTGCTGGGTGATGGGAGCGGCATGAAATGAGAATCCACAGCCTGCTCCGTCTCTCTCCTCACCTCCTGTCGGGGTCATTTCATCACCGCCCTCTCTCCACTGCGGCACGTGAAAAGAACCTGATGAATATAGAGAGACTGGAGAGACTGCCTGCAGCTGCCCCCTGCGTTACGCAGCAACTCCTGGGGTCACTTCCGTGTATTTGGTCCAAACCTAAAGAGACTTTGGCTAAGCTGGCCCCCCTTGCTGAGTTTACAAGCAAAGATATGATGTTCAGTATTTGTGCCTTTTTCTTTTCTTCTCCCCTTAATTAGCCCCTGCACGGTTCCTTTACTTAAGTACAAGTAGAAATACCCAGATAAAATAGTACTCTGTGAAAGTAAGTCCTCCATTCAGAATTAATTATATAAGTAAAGGTTGAGATGTATTTGATATCGCATCTACTTATAGGGGCACTCACCAAAAAACAATGCTGATTTAATTATTTTGCACATACTGTAATCTCGCACACGTCCAAACAAATAAAAAAAAGTGCTTTGCACACATTCATTTAGTTTGATAGTTATTGTGAGTAAAGGAGTTTTAATATGGCCACCAGTAATGTCATCGGGGACATTGAATCCTTGTGTTTTTTACAGCAAATTACAAATTACAGCTCAATGTCCCCAATTGACATCACTGGTGGCCATATTCAAACTAATTTACTCTCAACTACATTAATGTGTGCAAAACAGTTTTGGGATGTCTGGGATTATACTATAAATCAGCATTGTTTTTTCTGGTGAAGTGGCCCTTTAAGTATCAAAAGTAAAAGTGTGCTATCTACAAGATGTTTGAATGAATCAATGAAAACTTTATTTAACAGATTGCAGAATGGGTACAATACAGTACGGCTCAATACACACAATTGTTAACTCATTCCCCGCCAACAACAATTATACTCGTTATTGGCTGCCAATCTTTGAATGCCAACAACGAGTATACTCGTTATTTGATCGTTATTTCTTTTATTCTATATTTCTATTCATTACAGGCCCACTGACTCTGGGTTAACATTGGGAATCACATTGAGAATGCCTAGGTGCAATACCGGCCGCATCACACTAGACGGCGGTATTGAGCACCCTTTCTACCCTTGTATCTTTCTCTGTGGGATGGCCCCAGGTCTCGGGTTACATTCGTCCTTGTCGGGCAAGACGAACGGTTCTGCCGGTTACATTGAAGCATGTCAAATATCTCCCATCCATATGTTGTGGTGAATTATGCCGTCGAGCAAATGGACAATGGATATACCAGATGGCGATCAAACAATTGGAATATTCTTTTTAGATTACTCCCGGCCACAGGTAAGGGCGATTTGACGTAAATTTTTGCTTGATCCTGCAAGGCTTTTGTACCGATCGGGCTGATAACTGTTTTTAGTGTTCAATGTGAATGCCGTTACTGACAATCAAATAATCAGAAACGACCCCCAGAAATTAGAATCAGAAATTACCGTAGACCGCTCTAAAACCATACTTATATTCACCACGGTATAACACGGGAACGTATGGATGGAAAAATTATCTCTTTTTTGCATCTTGACCGGAAGAAACTCAATGTCAAATGACTATAGTATTGTATCCATTGCTATAATATAGAATATAGATTTAGCTCTACAAACAAGGTGACTAACTCCCATCGTTTACAGCGTGGCAGTAGCTACCACAGGATAAGGCTAATAGCTGGCAGCCAATGAGTTAAGGGGATGCAGACCAGAGAAAGACGTCTGTCTTGTTTACATCAGGGTCCCCCATTTTCAATTCATAGTGTATGTGCACGTGTATTCCAGTGCTTGGGAGCGTTGAACCCTTGAACCGTGCACTGACCTCTGAAGGTTACGTTAAAGTGGTATGTGGTCCAGTTAGTTATGCTGCTCTGATTAAAGGATGTGTTAAAGTGGTATGTGGTCCAGTTATGCTGCTCTGATTACACCCTCTTGAAGACTGTGGATGCTTTCAAGAAGGGCCTCAAAGCTCATCTTTTTAATAGAGCCTTTTGCTGATTTTTATCAAATGTTTTGCCCCACACATTTGATGTTCTTTGACCAGTTTTATTTATTCTATGTTTCTCTTACTCTGTTACTAGTTTGTGTTCTTTTGACTCCTTGCTAGCTTTAGTCTTGCCTATTTTTTATTCTTTCTTCTTTTACTCTTGCTAGTTTTTATGTTCTTTAAAATGTAGCGCTTTGAGATTTGCTCCACAATTATAAAGCGCATTACATATCAAATATATTATTATTATTATTATTATTATTATTATTATTATTATTATTATTATTATTATTATTATTATTATTATTATTATTATTATTATTATTATTATTATTATTATTATTATTATTAAGTTGACAGGCTTCAAATGTGAAAGTATACAATCTTCATCAATGCAAAATCCTTTTCTTCAAAACAACTAGTAACTGATGGGTTCAGATAAATGTAGTGGAGTAAAAAGTACAATATATCCTTTGAAATGTAATGGAGTAAAAATACAAAGTTTCTCAAATAAAGTACTACCCCAAAAGTTTACTTAAGTATAGCACTTGAGTAGAAATACTTTACTTTTAAGACCAATCAGCCTTAATCGTTGACTGCACTTGCACTCAGATCTCGCATATATTCACTACTACTGTCGATGACAAGCCCGCATGCACAGTAATAAAAGACCAGACCGCGGCTATTCCGAGCCCCGCGCATCCCAGACAATTACACTTTAGCTTTGTCTCTTGACGGTCACACCCTATTACCACATCTCTGGCTAGAATGGAAGGGATAGTTTTGGGCGTGAGCGGTGGCCGCACGCACGCACAGGGGAGATAGGAGCATGGGGAGGTAACAATAATACACAATTTCAAGCTTCATTGTAATTCCGCTCTCATCCCAGTCCCGAGCGACAAGCAGTGAGCCGCCTAGGATTCTAATCATTCCTGTTGTCAGCCTGGTAGCCCGAGTGAGATTGAGTTGATTGCTTGAACAAATTTGCAAAGTAACGATGCAATTTGGTGCAGTGTGCCTTGGGAGAGCCGGGGATGTGAGATTGGAAGGCGCTTTGGAGTCGGGCTCAGTGGAGACTGAAGCCCGGGAAGCTGTTGTCTTCTCAGAGGGCCTTGTGTGCTACTAAATTAATCTAACTGTTAATGACTACACCTGTAAAAGCAATCAAAAAAGTTCATTTGTGCATGGACTTGGTTTGACGATAGAGCAGGCTGCAACAGATCGAGTCTCAAACAGAGGACTTTGTGTATGTCATCCAATTTGGAAGTCACAGGAAAAACGGAGAGACACTAAAATGATTATTTGTGCCCAGAAACGCGAATATTTCATCCTTAAATCTAATAAGACATGTCATCTCCACTGACTCTAATCACAGAGGATGACAATGCACCATGAGCTGAGCCATATGAATATGAAAATTGGTTGCTGTATGTCATCTCAGGTTTAATGATTAAAGATTGCATTGTCATGGTGGTGCGCCAAATGGAAAATAATGGATATTTGTTTCTTAACATGACAGCAAATATTCTTCTTAGCACTTGCATACATTGGTAACGTTTTAAGTTTGACCTGTTTTAAGAAGTGATGTCCTTGGAGTGCTTTCTTGACCAGGCTATTGACCACTTGCACAATGTGGGGGCGTCATATCCGGTTACGTCTCTAGCCCAGCAGACTTCTTCCGTCCCATCACAACACATTGAGTAGCAACTTTTCTCCCATCAATTAAACAACTTTATCGTCACTTTTTTCTTTTTGAATTACTTAAAAAAAGAATTTAATAAGCAAATGTTTGTAAAGTGTGTTTGTCAGCTGGGTCTTTTAAGGTTTTTGGGCTGTATTTCATGTACAAAAGTGTACTGTTAGTTAGCCATATTAGCATTTAGCTCCACCTAAATCCAATACAACCAACAGTTTACCAAATTAACAGAAAGCGTTCACAACTTTCCAGAATATCAAACGTGGGTCTAACAGATGCCACGTCGATACTAATTGAGTTATATGTCTCACATGAAATGAGACATATAACTCAAATAATAGTTGGTAAAGGTGGTCATGACATTTCCTCCTTACTCCCTGCTCGTAATGATATATAACTGGAAATTAGGCAGATAGCAGAACAGGCTACTAATCTGCGGTATAGGCAGAGGAAGCCAGCAGCATGTCAGGCACCTATGTAGGCTACTGGTGAAAACTGCTGTGACCAGATAGTAGCTAACTAGATTATATTATATTCATTGATTTCAAACAATAGAAAGCGCTAGCTACAATCAGGGTGGCTATTGTGGGAGCATGTCTATGTTCCCCGGGTCCTATGTTCCCCGCTTGATTGATTGATTGATTGAAAATTTTAGACCACCAGCCCTGATTCCAAACTCTAACCTTAACCAACTTCGAAAGAGGGCCTAAGCTTAACCAGTTCGAAACAAGGCGGACATATGTGCGGCTAGGTGGTGTAGTGGGCAAGGCGCTCGCCACCAATGCGGGAGAGACGCTGGGTTCGAGCCCAGCTCTCCGCATTGCTATCAGCTTGGCTGGTCGTTCATACTAACACAATTTGCAGTGTTAGGGGTGGGAAAGCTGATGAGTGGAGATCGGACGTTGTGGACAGCGACTCCTACAGGTCGGTTGGTGCGCTTGCGCAGCAGAATCAGGAAGCGACGGGGGCGGCGTGTCCCTCCCACGCAGACCCCCGCCGCTGAGAGATTGCGCTGTGCAGGTGAAAAAATGCGACAGCTGCTTCCTCGAGTACCGGAGGGGACACGTGATGTAAGGCTTCGTCCACATTGCAGCCGGCTTGTGGGAGGCATGGCCTAACAGCGTTCGAGACAGGGGAGGGTAGAATTGGACGATACGAAATTGGGATGGGAGAAAAATAGAAAATTGGAGAAAAAAGTAGATAAAAAAAAGAAACAAGGCGGACATTAATAATTAATAAAATAATAAAAATGTATACAATTTTCAATCTATTAATCAATCAAGCAGGGAACATAGGACCCGGGGAACATAGGACCCGGGGAACATAGGGATGATCCCGCTATGGTAACCGAGTGAACCTGATGCCTCTCACCGTTTAGTGTTTTTAATTTGGATTTTAGTGTGCAGTGCTTTTATTTTGAATGTTTTTAGATGTGTTTGATTCTTATTCCTGCGTTTGCAGTGATTTTATTTTGCACGTGGCCGTGGGGGATCCTGATGTAAACAAGACAAACGTCTTTCTCTGGTCTGCATCCCCTTAACAATCGTGTGTATTGAGCGTACTGTATTGTACCCATTCTGCAATCTGTTAAATAAAGTTTTCATTCATTCACGCTTTGATTTGCTGTAAATTGCGCACGGTTTCTTGATTTCTCCTCAGCTAATTGTTTTATCTGTCACAGGTGTGCTGTTGACCTGCCCTTGTGTATATAAGCCCTCACCTCATGGCAACAGCAGAGCAGTTGGATGTTGGTCCAGTACAGGAGGACACCTTATTGTCTTGTCGTTTTGAGGTCTGTAGTAATTTGAATATGGTTGACCTTTCTTGTATTTTGGTTTGTGTTCCATCCTGTGCTGGACCAACAAGGTATGTAAACTGTCTCTTTTTATAGTGTTTTTTGTTGTTGTTTTAATTGGTTTTAAACATGGACTACTAAAATAAACACTATACTCTGGATATAATATAGAAGAAATAAAGTGGTAACTTGGTGTCTGTGGTTTTGGACACTCTTGCCGGAGACCTATAAAGGAAGCTCCTCTTTTAAATGTGGGAACAAAGGAATAGCCTAGACAAGGTGAACACTCCAGGAGGAACCCCTAATGTAATGTTATATTGATAATAATAATAATAATAATAATAATAATAATAATAATAATAATAATAATAATAATAATAATAATAATAATAATAATAATAATAATAATAATAATAATAATAATAATAATAATAATAATAATGCATTTTATTTATAAGGCGCCTTTCAAGGCACTCAAGGTCGCCGTACAACAATTTAAAAACAGTTCATTTACAATCACAATCCATTAAAAAATAAAATCAGACAAAAAAATTAAATCAGACATACGCCTAAACAGGTGGGTTTTGAGGTGGGTTTTAAATGGGATGATGGAGTCAATGTTCCTGATGTCGAGGGGGAGGGAGTTCCAGAGGCGGGGGGGCAGAGCAGCTGAAGGCTCTTGACCCCATGGTGGACAGACGGGCTGGGGGGACGGTCAGGTTGATGGAGGAGGCAGACCTGAGGGACCGGGTGGGAATGTTGATGTGGAGGAGGTCGGACAGGTATGGAGGGGCGAGGGACGTTTCCACAGCCCATGTGAAGCAGACATGACCCCTGGTTGTACAAAAATAATATATATATACATATGGAGCATAGAAGTGCTCCACATATATACACCATAAGACATAATCAAACCAATAGTTTTAGTCATGTGTCAAATGCTCCTTTTTCGTTTTCATCATATTTAGTCACCTTCATTTATTTTTCATTTTAGTCAGTTTTAGTCTCGATTAGTCTTTTTTGTTTTAGTCTAGTCAGGGGGAAAAGTTAACAAAATTAACACTGCAGCCACACGCTCATCCTTGTGCCTCTGTAACTTTCTGCATCAAAGCACAGGCTCATAGTTTGTGAAATATTGTGCAGACTCACACACCTTGATCTTGTGCAAATAAAGTACTAATCGACCACAGGCCAAAAGGTACATATTGTATGTTATATTATAGCCATAAGTAATATTGACATAATTACGAAAATAAGTAAATATATTACATATTCAAACATTTTAACGTTTTCAGAAAACATCTGAGCTGCCCTGCTGGGGAACAAACCTAGGCACCTATGGGAGGCAAGTGCCTTTACCTCAAGACTAGCACGATATCCCAGGGGTGAAATGTCCACTAGGGACAGGGGGGACCATGTGATACCCTCACTTTTCAAAATCTTGTTTTTGACCCTCTTTTTACAGTGTGAAAACTGACATTATATAACGTTAATTAATATGCAAGACTTTTTCTGTGATTAAATAGAAATCGTCGTGGGTATGATTTGAGCTTCACACACGTGCGTTCTTCACATGCATGAAAAAATCAATCAAATAATTGTGTGTCCCCCCACTTCTCAAACTAAAGTTTCGCCCTTGAGATCCATTTCTAATAGCCTCACCAAAACCCTAATCCTAACCGTAATCACAATTACCTTAAACTAACCATAACTGTCGAACCGTAACTTTATATCCCATAACAATTAAATATTAAAATAAACCATCATCAGGGCGGTCAGGTGGCGTAGCGGAGATTGCGTTCGTCACCAACGCCGGAGACGCTGGATTCGCCTGTTCGAATCCAGCTCCCGGCGTTGTCACCAGCTTGGCTGGCCGTTCACACTAATACAATTGGCAGTATTAGAGGGTGGGAAAGCTGGCGGGGTGGGTCCGGGTCGTTGTAAACAGCGACTCCTACAGTTCGGTCGGGGCGCCTGCTCAGCGCGGATAGGATCTAAAGGGGGGTAGTGTGATCCTTCCACACGTTACACCCTCTCAGTGAGAGTCCACGCTGCCAGGTGAAAAGAAGCGGTTGATTGGCTAGACGTGTGTCGGAGGAAGCATGTGATAGCCTCCACTCTCCCAGACCGACTGTGGGGGGTAAGTGCGCAGCGACCAGGAAGGGGATTGGGAATTGGCATAACGACTAACATTGGGATGGGAGAAAATCGGAGGAAAAAGGAGGGGGAAAAAAGACCAATAAAAAAAAATAAAAAATAAACCATCATCATAGTATTACTGTGTTTGTATCAGGGTTAGCAGGTGGTTGGGACAGCTTAATCTAGTGGTGAGAGCACTTGCCCATGACTACAATCATGTAAATACATTACTTATGGCTAACATAACATACATTATGTACCTTTTTTTTCTGTGGTCAATTAGTACTTTATTTACATTTTCTGATGAGACAGCCCCCCCCCCCCCCCCCCCCCCCCCCCCCACACACACAGGCGCTACTGAATGCATACTGTCTCCGTAGGCTCTGCCTCTGCAGACCTAACAAAAAAAACATTCTTCCCCAATTTCCGACAAAAGACGGGATACATTCAATATGAAACAGAAATGCTCATGCTGACATGTCACGTTTCCTGGCCTTTCCAACGCGCCCGTGTCCAAAAGGACCTCTCTCTCTCTCTCTCTCTGAGAAGAAAAGAACATTCAGGATCCCCACCGGCAGGCATCTTGGTAATAAATGAAACGGCGCTCCCTGCAAAGTACAAGAACACCTGGCTGACTGGTGGAAAACAGGACCAATCAACATGTAATGCCTGGAGTTAATGGCGTCCCACGCCCACTAAGTGAATTCCAGGGGAGAGAGGATTAAACAACGGGGCCTTTGAACCTTTCGCTTTAATGCAGGCAACAAAGACGAAATCCACAGGAGAAACCCAGCAGTAATGGAACAAGACAGCCTCATTTGCATATATATTCCCCATGAACATCACCCAAAATCAGACTGAATAAAGCAACAATTTTGACTTGTGCGGGGAAAATATGTATGCATTCCCCTTGAAGTGACAAAAAAACTAAACTAAAATCGAATGCACCTTGTCATGATTTATGTCTCAAAATTCTAATTAATATCTGTTTTAGACTGTCTCACCGACCTGTCTTATTCACTGGCGTAAAGGGATATTTCACTTTAGTAGAACGTGTCAAGTTTCAGCAGTCTTACCTCAATGTAAGGTCTTCTACAAGTAGGCTAGCGACCACTGCTGTCCCTGTTGTCTGCCGTTATACCTGTATGTCATGTATGTCAGAAATGTCATGATAATATCTGTATGTTGTATGTCATTAATGTCATTATGAATTGAAAATGGGGGACCCTGATGTAAACAAGACGAAAGTCTTTCTCTGGTCTGCATCCCCTTAAAAATGGTGTGTATTGAGCCGTACTGTATTGTACCCATTCTGCAATCTGTTAATAAAGTTTTCAATCAATCAATCAATCCCCCCTGGTGTCCCACGTCCCTGATTCACTTCAGTCCATTTTGAAGACCTAGTCTAAATATCATACTTTTGAGGTATAAACAAACCGATGCTTTGCATATTTCAATAAAACAAACAATAAAGGTGAAGGAGCTCTACAGAGGTTAATTTTAGGTTCACCTCACACCTTTTGGCTATAGGGGTTTTAGCATGACTTGGCAACATTAACTCTTTGACGGCCACGCTGTTTTTCCATCTTTTTTTACCATTTTCACGATGTTTGCAGACCCATCGTATATTCTATATTATACTATGGAGACAATAGTATGGCTCATTTGAAAGGCACTATTTATACTCCAACGCTGGGATCATTATAAAGGCATGTTTTATGATGGGGTTCGGTAAAACCTTTGTCAGCAGGTCCACCAAAACCCTGTCCACTCTTGTTTCAAGTGTCTTGGGTCAGAACAGGATCAATAAATATAACGTTAGTTGGCCTGTTAGCATCACCAGGGTAACGTTAAGGCCTCTGCATGCTACAGAAACTTCAAAGCAACTGCAACACAACATCGACAAAGCAACAGTGTTTTAGACACTCTGCCTTTATGCTTCTGCAACATCGACGCGCAGTTAGTTTAACTAAAGTTAGTTTAACTAAAGTTAGTTTAGGTTCGTGTTAACGATAGATAATGTACAAAATAAACGTATTTCCGGTGATTTTAGACGTCGCTCTTTTATTTTGAAATCCCGACCGGAAGTGTTATAGTGTCTGTTGCTAGCAGCTTAACTTTCTGTGCTTTTCGAGCTAACGTTACCGTAACATCATTAGTTTCCAATGGAGAGGACCGCGGCTCACATGCAGCTCAAACTACCTGTTGGAATAAATTAATTGATTGATGTTTAACTTGTCCCTGTGTGTGTCCAGTCATTTCGACTAGCAACCGTTGTATTTAACGTTACCTCAGGACGGATACCATTGTATTTACTTGGTTAGCTATGTAGCTAATGTGGATAGCATTTTGAATAGACCCAATGCTAGCTGGCTGGCTACAGCTTTATTTACTAAATTATGGAGGCTTTTTAATCGTCAAGGTAAGAGAGGATTTGTCATGATCAACTGAAGGCGTATGCTATGGAACAATATGTGCTTGGGTTTTCAGAAAAAGGCGAGCTATGTGACGCTAATTATTTAGCGTCAACGCTGGAAACAACAATGGAGGATGATATTCTCTGCTGGACTAATATTATTCTATGACAGCCCCGCCCCCATTCGCTAACCAACCAATCACTGCTACGCAATATCAACGCAACGGTTGTTTAGGTTAGATTTGAGGGACATGTACGCAACGTCCAAGCAACACAGTCTACAAGACCCTCTAAAACAACCGCGCTGAAATCGCGCCGATGTTGTGTTGCAGTTGCTCTGAAGTTTCTGTAGCATGCAGAGGCCTTTACATCTAGGTAACGTTACATCCAAGCAGCCGGTTTGAAAATACTAGAATCCAACATCCAAGTCTGGTGAAAACACACCTTATCATCCATAAGTGTGATCGTTTTGTCCTCTCCATAATAATCTCCAATAGTTTGCGGTCACCATTGGTACCTCTCTACTCACTGCTACTCCCTCTCGAGTGCTCTCAACTGCGGTGTGAGAGCCCCCCACACTAAACTAGCTCAGTTCAAAAGGTAGGCGATACTCAGGATTCGATCGTCATTTCAATTCTAATTACTCAGAGGTCCCAGGAACATACACCAAGGTCCCTGTGACTGTTTAGAATAATAATAATAAAAAAAAAAGGAAAAACAAAAATATGAGAAATCTCATTTTTGGCGTTTAATGAGTTAAAGTAATAATCTCGAACATTTTCATATTAATAAATGTCTATTTTTGCCAACTGATATAACACAATACTGATTTATATCTATACCCAGTTCATGAATGGTTCATGGATTTGCTGTTCTCAGCTGTTCTAAACACATGGTGTCTGGTAGGACATCCCGCACACAGGAAGTGAAATATTTTACATCACAAGCAGCACCAGCAGATAGTTTGGAATTAATAGAAGACTAACTCAATAGTTGGCATGAATCTTCAAGATGGAAAGAAAGTCAATATAGTGTGAAATTGCAACAAACGATCGCTTATTACCAAAAGAGGTCGCCAAAATAAACAGGAATTTTGATCTTACTGATTCCCACTTTAAACATTCTAAATGGACTATGTCAGTTGTTTCTATTAGCAAACACTGCAACTAAGAGGATGTGTCATCATAGGAATATTTGAAAATGTCTTCCCTCATTACCACTGGGAGGGAGACTAAATGCACAAGTGTTGGGGCTGTGACCCACGCTCTTCGCTTAAACATTTTAGGCAACCAACTTGCGCCTAGCTACGCCCCCGCGGCGGAGCTCTGCCGCAGCATTATGTAGCCGTAATCCCCCCTCTTTTAACATCGACGGTTAGCTCAAATTGTTCGCTGCCTTGCTGTGGAACGCATGGTGTGTCCCTTCAATTTTTTTTTTATTATTTTTTTTAACATGCATTCTTTCGCCGGTTAAGTTTAGGCATTGTTTCGGAGTTGGTTAAGGTTAGGGTTAAGTTTAGGCATTATTTCAGAGTTGGTTAAGGTTAGGGTTAAGTTTAGGCATTGTTTCGGAGTTGGTTAAGGTTAGGGTTAAGTTTAGGCATTGTTTCGGAGTTGGTTAAGGTTAGAGTTTGTCGCAGAGCATGGCAATAGAATGCAGCCTATTTCCGCACTGCCGCTGTCTCGCGCTGCCACGGTCACATGGGCGTCATGGCCAATCAGAGAAACGCTGAACACAAGTTGGTTGCCTAAAATGTTGACGCGGAACTTCTTGTTAGCACTGTGCATAAGTGTTGGGGCTGTGACCCATCCACCTCTTGGATGTGTTAGCACTGTGCATAAGTGTTGGGGCTGTGACCCATCCACCTCTTGGATGTGTTAGCACTGTGCATAAGTGTTGGGGCTGTGACCCATCCACCTCTTGGATGTGTTAGCACTGTGCATAAGTGTTGGGGCTGTGACCCATCCACCTCTTGGATGTGTTAGCACTGTGCATAAGTGTTGGGGCTGTGACCCATCCACTTCTTGGATGTGTTAGCACTGTGCATAAGTGTTGGGGCTGTGACCCATCCACCTCTTGGATGTGTTAGCACTGTGCATAAGTGTTGGGGCTGTGACCCATCCACCTCTTGGATGTGTTAGCACTGTGTATAAGTGTTGGGGCTGTGACCCATCCACCTCTTGGATGTGTTAGCACTGTGCATAAGTGTTGGGGCTGTGACCCATCCACCTCTTGGATGTGTTAGCACTGTGCATAAGTGTTGGGGCTGTGACCCATCCACCTCTTGGATGTGTTAGCACTGTGCATAAGTGTTGGGGCTGTGACCCATCCACCTCTTGGATGTGTTAGCACCAGGGTTAGAAATTAACATTTTTTTTCAAGGGCTTTTTTTGCCCCCCTTAATTGCTTTTCGGGGGCTTTTTTTTGTATTTCGGGGGCACTGAATTTTTATGATGAAAATTAACATAAGGATTATAAAACATTCTTGACACTTTTTTTTTACAGTCTTCGTCCCTATGTTTGATAATGTAATGTTAATGTCTCCATATATAGGGCTCTACGCTAACCTTTTTCCCAAGGAGCACATGTGCTCCTAAATAAAATGTTAATAAATAAAATCTAAATAAAAATTTAGGAGCACACAAAGAAATTTAGGAGCACAGTGAAAATTGTTCAAGTAACACAGAGTTAATTAACTATTTATCTCATGCATTATTATACTGTGCGTGTGCACACTATGAATTGAAAATGGGGGACCCTGATGTAAACAAGACGAAAGTCTTTCTCTGGTCTGCATCCCCTTAACTTGTGTGTATTGAGCTGTACTGTATTGTACCCATTCTGCAATCTGTTAATAAAGTTTTCAATCAATCAAACGCAAAGGATATCGGTTGTCAAGCTGCTTTTGTATGTTGTAGTGTTGTTATGATACCAACATTTTGACTTTGATACAGATAGGAAAGGTAATGGAATATATTATTAGATGACAGAACATTGAAAATTCTTTATACAATTATTTAATTCATTATGAAATAGAAATTCCGTTTTTGGGTGGAACGTTTGTTGCAAGGAGGGAGGAGGCGGGGACCGCTGCGTGTTACACACAACACGGAGAAATGGTCTAGCTGCTTCGGTGCGTCGTTAACGTTAACGTCGGAAGAAATTCCCCACTAAGCCCTAAATTCAGAGCAGAGCAGTATCCTAATGACTTTTATGCTTCAGTCGATAAGGTGTTTTGCGAATTCTGTCAACATACCGTGGGGACTGGACCCGCAAAAACACGTGCGAATATCACTTCAAAAGCCATGTCAGCCGGATTCCTCTCTTTCTCCTCGTCTATCTTTTGCTCAAAATAAAAATGAATGGGCTTCATGGCTGGCTGATTTTTTTGCGTTGTCTGATTCTGAATGTATAACTTGCCTAAGCCGGTACCGTGACTTTGTTTTCGGGCGCTACTGTGATTGGACGTTTATGCGCCTTGTGTAATGTGGGACTATTATAACAGCGGAGCTGTTTTGTAATCGTCACTCGTCTCGAGTAAATGATTTTTCCGGGTGGCGCACACACACATATTATTAGGGCCAAATACAAGGGAAATGCTCGCACTGTAGATCATATATATAATTATATATATAATTAGTAAACTGTCGGGGGCATTTTCTGCCCCCCTTAACTGATATTCGGGGGCATTTTGTCCATTTTCAAGGGCATTTTGCCCCGAGCCCCCGTTAATTTCGAACCCTGGTTAGCACTGTGCATAAGTGTTGGGGCTGTGACCCATCCACCTCTTGGATGTGTTAGCACTGCAACAGGAAACCAACTGCAGTCCAAGTTGTTCCCTAGCAATGCAATTCCAATTAAACATCTAGACATATTATATTTCTATGCAGATATTTATATATATCTGTCTGAATACCTGCATATAATCCTTTTATACCTATTTATTCACCTGCATAATAACCCATATAACTCTGTATAACATGTACAATAATGCTGTACCATGTGTGTATATATGTATCCACATGTCTATATACCTGCATATAATCTGTAGATACTATACCGTAATTTTCGGACTATAAGCCACGCCATTTTTCGACCCTGCGGCTTATATAACGGTGCGGCTAATCTATGGATTTTTACAGCTACACAGCACAGTACATGTTCTGTAGCTACTATTGCACTAAATGGTAACACTTGAATACGTTATGTATATGCAACTTGTTTGTTGAAATGTTAATAAATTCTTCGAGAAGTTCCAGTCTGGTTTCCGCTCCGCGCACAGTACAGAGACAGCCCTGGTCAGGGTAACCAACGATCTACTGATGGCGGCGGATGCTGGAACCCCATCCATTCCGGTCCTTCTCGACCTATTGGCAGCCTTCGACACGGTGGATCATCCCATTCTACTGGACTGTCTCCTAGACTCCGCGACCTAGCCATTGGCTTATTCCAGTCCCTCTTGGCTGGTCGGACTGAGTGTGTCTCCCTCGGAGGCGCAACATCCTCCAACCACCCTGTCACCTGCGGTGTCCCCCAGGGATCCGTCCTCGGCCCCCTGCTGTTCACCCTGTACATGCTCCCCCTCGGCCGCATCATCGGCCGGCACGGTGTGTCGTTCCACTGCTACGCTGACGACACCCAGTTATATATCCGGATCACACCATCATCACCTTCATCACCCCCCACACTGACCGCTTGCCTGGAGGAGACTAAGGCGTGGATGAACCACAGGTTTCTCCAGGTCAACAGTTCCAAAACACAAGCCATGCTGATCGGTACCCCACACCAGGTCCGGTCAACCACCATCACCACCATCTCCTTCTCCGGTCAGGACATTCCCCTCTCCACCCTTGTCACCAACTTGGGCGTGAAAATGGACCCCCACCTCAGATATGAAACACACATCAAACACCTCTGCAAGACCTCTTTCTTTCACCTCCGAAACATCACTAAACTCCGCCTCTCACTCACCCTGGCAGATTCCGAGAAACTCGTCCACGCTTTTGTTTCCTCCAGGCTGGACTATTGCAATGCACTCCTCATCGGGATCCCTAGTAAAAGCATTAAAAAACTGCAAACCATCCAGAATGTCGCTGCTAGGATCCTGATGAGGGTGCACAAATATGATCACATCACCCCCACCCTCAGATCCCTTCACTGGCTCCCCGTGGAACACAGAATTGAGTACAAGGTGTCCCTCCTCACTCACCAGTGCCTACACGGTGGTGCCCCTGCCTATCTCAAGGAACTCCTCACCCCCCAGTCCTCCTCACGTTCTCTCCGCTCCGGCACACGATCGCGCCTTCTGCTCTACACTGTAGCACTCAACACTTTGATGAACAATGTTACTCAGCGGATAGAGTTGTGCCCTTCCTGATGACTTGTAAGTCGCTTTGGATAAAAGCATCAGCTAAATTACTAAATGTAAATGTTATGGTAAAATATTACAAGTAAAGGTAGCACCGGGCACTGGGCAGAGATGTTGACAGTGGAACGTTGTCCAACTCTGTGCAGATGATATTGTCCGATTCCCCTGCCTCCTCCAAGAGCCTGGCATACATACGTAGCAGCATGAACATGCCTTGCTTTAGCACCTGCCAACCTCAGTCATTTTGAACAAAGAGATAAAACTAAATACACTCATCAAACAAAGCTGAAGGTCCAATAAATATCTAGGCATAGGAATGATAACAAGCTTAATTCAAAACACACACAGACAAACTGACTAAGAGGTTGCAAATTAATTGAGGATTCTTCAACAACATTCTTGCACATCAGAGGCCACGCTTCAGGACGCACTCGATGACGTCGACTGGGGAATGTTTGAGGGAAGCGCCATTGACGTCAGCGAGTTCACAGACACTGTGGTGTCCTTCATAACAACACTGGCTGATAGTATTGTCCCCACAAAGAAGGTGCAGGTGTTCCCAAACCAGAAACCATGGGTGGACAGTACTATCAGAGCAGCTCTAAACTCTCGCACCACTGCCTACAACCTTGGCGAGTCAGGAAACATGGAAGAGTACAAGACAACAGTCTACACTCTGCGCAAGGCTGTTAAACTTGCGAAAAAGACATATGCTGACAAGATGGAGGCACAAATGGCACAAAATGACACAAGAGGCTTATGGCAGGGACTGAGGACGATAACTGACTACAAAGTCAGCGCCCCCTCAATGGGGAGCGACGACGCCTCCCTCGCGGACCAGCTCAACATCTTCTACACACGGTTTGGTGCAAACAGTGGCGCCGCTAGCTCAACGGCTAGTGACGTCACTGGCGCGCCGGCTGTTGTGGAGGGGGGGGGCATCCGCGGGGGGGTGGGGACGCTCTCTCATTGACGGAACACAGTGTGGGAAGAGCATTTATGCAGGTGAACACCAGAAAGGCTGCTGGCCCAGATGGAATAACAGGACGCATACTTAAGTCCTGTGCTAACCAGCTAGCCCCTGTGTTCACCACCATATTTAATCGATCCCTGAAGAGTCAGTGGTCCCTGCCTGCTTCAAGATGTCCACCATTATCCCGGTACCAAAGAAACCCTCCCCAGCAGGTCTCAACGACTACAGACCGGTGGCACTCACCTCTGTGGCCATGAAATGTTTCGAGAGGCTGGTCAAGGATCACATGTGTGCCTCCCTCCCCAGTGATATGGACCCTATGCAATTTGCATACAGGCCAAACAGGTCCACTGACGATGCGGCCTCCCAAGTACTGCACAGCACCCTCTCTCACCTGGACCGTCAGAAGGGGGGCTATGTGAGACTGTTGTTCATTGACTACAGCTCAGCGTTCAACACCATAGTCCCCACCAGACTGGTGGACAAGCTGATCGAGCTGGGTCTGAGCTCCGCTCTGAGCGCCTGGATACTGGACTTTCTGAGTGAAAGGCCCCAGGCGGTCAGGGTGGGGGGTCAGACCTCCAACACCATCACCCTGAGCATCGGGTCCCCCCAGGGCTGTGTTCTGAGCCCCCTGCTGTACTCACTATACACACATGACTGTGTGGCCAAGTTCAGCTCCAACTCCATAGTGAAGTTTGCGAACGACACAGTGGTGGTGGGGCTGATCTCGGACAACGACGAGAAGGCCTACCGGGAGGAGGTTGAGGTACTGGAACGCTGGTGCCAGGACAACAGCCTGCTCCTGAACATTGGTAAAAACAAGGAGCTGATCGTGGATTGTAGGAGAGGACAGCAGGAGACACACAGACCACTGAGGATAAACGGGGCTACCGTGGACAGGGTGAGCAGCTTTAAGTACCTGGGGGTCCACATCGCAGAGGATCTGACATGGACAACACACATAGACTCAGTTGTAAAAAAGGCGAAGCAACGCCTCTACCACCTGAGACAGTTAAGGAAGTTCAGAGTATCTGGGGAGATACTCCAGTCCTTCTACTCCGGAGCTGTAGAGAGCATCTTGACTGGAAACATCACTGCCTGGTATGGAAACAGCACGGCACAGGACAAGAAGGCCCTACAGAGAGTGGTGCGCTCAGCCGAGCGTACCACGGGTATTGCACTACCACCCCTGCAGGTTCTATACAACAAGAGGTGCAAATCCAGAGCCTGCAGAATAATGAAAGACCCACACCACCCCAACAACAGCCTGTTCATGCTGCTGAGGTCAGGCAGACGCCTGCGAACACCAGCTACTAGGACAGAGAGACTTCGGCTCAGCTTCTTCCCCCAGGCCATCAGAGCCCTAAACACTGAACTCTCCACACACAAGCACACACACAACACACACACTGTACACACTCACACACTAGCAGCCACTTTAACATGAGCAAGCACACACTCATGCTGCACACGCCCACACTTATGGCCACGAAGGAAAGGTCACTTTAAAAATAGTATAGTATAACTGGAGATTGTATAAATTAGCATGTACAGAAAGACACTACCAAAGGACCTAGCATGTCCTCCATGCTCTGTAAATAACTTATGTACATATACCGATATGCCCTAATATGTTACTTGTTTATTGCACAATGGTACTTGTTTATTGCACAATGTTGATTCTATTATGTTATTTGCACATCGTTGCGGGCAAGACCACCCGCATTTCATTGTATACTTGTATGCCGTGACAAATAAAACTTTTGAACAAGACTTGAACAATAGAGCACTATCTTTCTTTTGTGAAGACAGTAATGAGAATACATTTAACCCTTGTGGTGTTCATAGGTCTGGTGGACCCACAGCATTATTGGGATTTTAAGTCGAAGCAATTAATGTAAAAATACTTAACAGATGTTAACTATATCTCAATTACAACCGAGACAGAATATATGGTTAATATTTGCCATTTACCTGTGCTAATCACATTTAACAATAAAAGTGCTATTAATTTTTTTTTTTAATAAAATGTAATGTCTATACAAAAATTAAATACATTATAAACAAGACATGAATGGAATAAATCACATTTATCTTGAAAAATATAAATAAAACAAGGTGGAGGCAGACAGTGAAGGAACACAGTGAACCTTTTTGTTTAATTTTTACCATAATTTACTTTCGGGGTCCAGTGGACCAGAACACCACGTTTTTTAATAATAAACACTGACTAATTGAATACGCTTCATGAAAGCTGCTTCGCCATCCCTCATTGCAAGAGGAGAAACTTCCTTTCTTGAGGGTGTTGGGGGGAAAAATGAGATATTATCAAATGCCTCCAGTTAAAACTGACCATGTCAGTTAGTGAGGCAAAATCTGCACCTGGCTCGCTGATAACAAACTATCATTACACCTGGGTAAAACAGAGTCCATTCTCTTCGGATCAAATAACAAACTCAGCAAGACCGATGGCTTCTCAGTTACAGTGGGTGACAATATTGTCACAAGGAAAGATGAAATTACATACCTAGGTTCCATCCTAGAGGCAAATTTCTTTCCTGTGACAAAATGGCATCCAATGTAATAAAAAAAGTCAACCAACGAACTAGATTCTAGTACCGGATCTCCTCTCTGGTAAACAAGAATACCCTGAAGACTCTGGCAGGAGCACTCATTCAAGGGTACTACGACTATGCTTGCACCTCAAAGGCGCTAAAAACTAAATTACAAACATCACAAAACAAACTGGTCAGACTACTGCTTGACCTTACTCCTAGAACCCACCTCACCCCTGCCCACTTTGACAACCTAGGGTCGGCTTAGAGTAGACGAGAGTACAGCAACTTGCAATGGGCCTGGTCTACAAGATACACTACACGACTAAGGTACACATGTACATGTGAAATTACTTCCCAAAGGTCAGTGAATACCACGACCAACACCAGAGGGAGCTCCACAAATCATGTGAAACCCAGATTCGGCTCAAACAAGGGACTAAACACGTTTCGCAAATTATGCCACATCAATGTGGAACACCCTACCCACAGCTGTAAAGGAATGTGAATCACTACCCACTTTCAAAACCACTCTCAAAGAGCACCTACGAGAGACTGCAATTCGAAACTGGCCCCTGTAAATGTCCTAACCCAACCCCCTCCAATGTACAGTAAATGTCCTAACCCAATAATACACGAGACCCTCTTCTTGGGACCAAGTAAGGTTTCGTCGATAATCCAATATAGTTACCCCACCCCGCCTACCCACCCACCCACCCAACCACCTCCAATGTACAGTTCCCCCCCCCCCCCCCCCCAACCTCCTCCAATGTACAGTTTCTTGGTCAAATGTATATTACTCTCTTTTTTAGACGCTTTTTGTATCACAAACAGTACTGTATTTGTAGATCTGGTATGTCATAAATGTCTAGATGTAGCAGTACTGTCTATCTGTATGTCATGTATGTTATGATGAATTGAAAAATGGGGACCCTGATGTAAACAAGACAAAAGTCTTTCTCTGGTCTGCATCCCCTTAACAATTGTGTGTATTGAGCTGTACTGTATTGTACCCATTCTGCAATCTGTTAATACAATTGTCAATCAATTCAATCAATCAGTTTAGTGGTAGACTTGTCACTGGACCACCGCTGAGCTACTCAAGTAGCTGGAGACCCGCTGGAGAAACCATTAGCAATCCACCACAGGACATCTGGCTCCAGCCACTGGCAAGAGTGATGATAATAACAGTTTTTTTGGGGGGGGATGGAATGAATTGAAAAGAATAAATAAAAGCTTGATCCCCTGTTGAACAGTTCGGGGGCGTCGATGGTGTACCATGTTAACGCGTTTATTTTGTTCTGTCCTCCCTCCATGCTGTGAGTTATGGTTGAATAAAAGAGAATTGCTTCCCTCATACACTAAAATAAAAGTAAAACACAATCAAATAAATTCTCTTCCTCTGGAGTCTGCATTCGATCCATCGCCGTGTCCACACGTCTCCCGCGGCTGTTTTGATTTGCTGCGTGACCCGACTGAGGCTTAGAGCTCCACTGTGTCCTATGATTAACAGGAAGCCACAGATCTCCATAGAACCCCAGGAGTGAGCCAAACAAAACAAAAAAGGGCAGCATAAATTTTGATGTAAAAGGATACGAGGCTCCCTTCTCTACAAAGAGCTGCGTTGTTGCATTCGGAATCAAGCGTGAGAAGGGTATATAATGTCCTACAGGGATTTCTATCGTCTCTTCCAGACCTGGATACCAGGTTTAAGATGTTCGCCGTGGCATCTCCCATCCGGCCCGTTCTACTGTAGATCGGTGATTAGATTGAAGGGCCCGGCAGAGGTGAAAGAGACCCTCTTCAAGCGCGCTGCGAGGAAAAGCAATGTTCCACAAGACTACACATTCATTACTCAAAATAAATCTCCATTACACAAACGCCGTATGCATAATTATAGGAATAATTATAATTGTGATTATTTTTTCCGCGAGCCGAACTACCCAAATTGTGATTGACACAGAGTGAACGTGGAGGACTGCCTCTGTGCTCTACGCTGAATGAATAAATCCAGTGGCGTAGCTTCCGCACACGTGGATATTCGTTATGAATGTGCATTGGCACAATGACAAAACATTTGAATATACAAAGAGACAACAATGGGATTTAGGGCATGGGTGGCTGCTAACAACACATTCATAATCCAAGCCATGCAAGATAGAACATAGCTACTGCATGTATTGTGTTGTGAATAAACGAGGGAGGTAGTCAAACATTACATGGGTATACAACGTTAGGCATACCTTACTATAAAATGGTAAATGAGTCATTCCACCAATCCGGTCCGATTTGAGTCCCTCTGATGTTTTTAAGTGTCTTTTATCTAATCAGTTACCAAAATGTGCTTTGAAATGCTATTTATTTCAGTTGCAATGTCCTCTTTAATAAAGTGTAAAAACATTGCATGAATGTAATTTTTTTTATTATGCATTAATGTTGTTATTTCAGTTGACACCATGTATTTTGACATGTCCCTCGTGGCATTTCATGAAAATGTATTTGGGATATGACCAAGAAAATTTGTAAAAAGTCCATATTTTTTTCCATGAACATACACATCCATCTGTGCTGTTAATGCTGGTAATGATTTATTTCAAAATAAATGAATAATTATTCATTAAAATAACATTATTCAGTCTGTCCCTCAGTAACCCTCAACCCCCTTACACTGAGCATTCTCCCCCCCACAAAAATAATGGTTCAATCCATAGAAGCATGTGAAACAGGAAGTGACAACTTTGAAGTATTTTGGAAAACACAACACCAGGAACAGGCAAGTAGCTACCTCATTGTACTATGTCATTTATCATGTAATATTATGGTAGTCAAGCATAATTACTCAACACCGTTACTTGAAAAAAATATAGCAAACTATTACTTGTGAATATGATCTTTGTTATTAAAAAAATGTAGATGCTTTCTTAACACTTTGATCGCCGGGGTTAAATTCATAATTTACCATCCCTCGCCAGCCCTATTTAACATGGAGAAGTTCCCCTTCTTTGCAGGGCTATAACTTTTTAAATTGTATTGCTCAATTGACATTACTATGGCCCATTCAATGTCCTATATCTATTGTTCAGGGTGTAGCAACGTTATACTTTTTCATTCACATATTCATACTAAAATACGGTCTAAAGTATAAGTATGTTTTTATCGTTTTCTGCAGCTTTCTCCAGAACTTGATTTATAGCCCTAAATGCATTATATTGATGATCAAATACAGTTTGGTAGGAATCTGTGCGAGATAAAACATTTCAAATGGACGTGGTTCTAGGAGTTACTACGTATGATCTGATGTTGACCGGATGGGCGGGGGGTCGTTTATAATTCCGTGGGCAACGTTATATCATTCATCTAGTGTGGGTGATATGATCATCAGAGCAGTTAGTATCGAAGACATTAACAAATAACGCTGAAACTCACCGTAGCTTCCTCTCGCCGTTGGGAGATTTTTTCTATTATGGGATGTCGAAATATCCGATCCATTTCCAGGTTGTATAATAGTATATACGTCCAAATCATGTTGTTTATCGAGTTATTGGTAACGGATCACTATCCATTGTGTCGAGCTCGAGTCCCGGGACCTATAGCGAGTGGTCGGACCAAATTGAAATGAGCACCAGCTTCCACTTCCTGTTTCTCCCCTGGGCGATCCGCCGATCGGCCACCAGATGGCGCTCTTGAACCGTTGTAGAGTTGAGAGGGACTCAACAGTACATCTCATGTCTCCGGGGGAGAAATATGATTTCGATCACAGATTTTTGAAATATTGATATCAAAGACGCTGTCCAGCGTCTTCGGCAGAATGAGCATGGCGGGGAAAGACGCGTTTCAGCGTCAACAGCGATTAAAGTGTTAATATCATGCATGCCATGTGCTCTCCTGGTATTCACCACATGTGGAGTATAGCAACCATTTTGTGCAAAAAATCACAACCCAGTTACGTTTGAATGTAACGTTTGAATGTAACAGGGTTGTGAGATTGTAACAGGGTTGTGATTTTAACACTGATTTTGAAGTTATACAATAATAGTTAAATTAATTATTGAGCTTTTTCAACATGCTTATGCCACATACATATTAGTAATGTGCATGTTGCTGTGTGTGTGCTCACACATTACCCTAGACTCAACCCTGTTACAGCTACATGTTTATTAATTATTTCTTTAAGTTTATGAAAAACAAATTCAACTTTTGAAATTTTTGTCTGAAACGTTTAGAGCAAACATAAGAATATCGATTTTAGTTCAAAATCTGAGGTCAAATCACATTTCTGATGAAAAAGCTTGCGGCCGCTGTCAAAAAAAGGCAAATTTCAGGGTTCAGAATAGCAAAAGTGTAGGATTTTACGTAATTTTTAGACGAGCAATTATAGAAATGGTGTAAAGGACATCTAATTATTATAGAAATGTTGACTTTAGCACAAATACATGTTTTAATCTTATTCAGAGAGCTTCCAGAGTGTCCGTAACGGGGTTGAAGAATAATGGTGTCCATATCATACAATAATGACCAAAAATAATAGAGATTTCATGCCTGAGATGGGGAAATATATTTGTCTGGAAGTTAAATATGTCATTCATCTTGAGGGGTGTTCAGAAAAGTAATACCTATTGGTAAAAAAAAATCCCAAAGTCCAAATCGGACTGGATTGATGGAATGACTCAAATACTGTATGTTCTCAATCCGTCACAAGACGGTGACAGAATTTCCATCGTCGAGTCCTAATATAAAAAGGCAGAGAATAGCAATTTGTACCTTTTTAAAACACTTATACCTGTGAATTTCATGCAATAGAACAGGCCTAGCGAGTGGACTTTGATTCCCCCCTCCCCTCTTTTCTATATTGTCAAAGTCAACACAGTCACATGGACACTGGACAGACAAAGAGAAGGGTTCCTGGTCCTTCTCTTCAAAAGGAACCGATTACGGGCAAAGCCTTGATCTGCCCCGACAGCACTGCGATCGTGCTGGCAGGGCTGGACTTGATATTCAAAGTGAAGATGGAGGGAGGCCCCCCCATTATTATCAGTCTGGGCCCGTTAAGGATTCCGCTTGATGTGTGGCTTTCATCTCCGGAGCCATCATCTCTCGGGGAGACAATGAGCAGCTCTGGCCCCTCTTTTTCAAGCCGCCATGTGAGGGCAGCAACGCAGACGCACGGTGAACAGGTGCCCTGGGCTTGTGGTTTGCCTTTTCCTTTGCTTTTTCCTTTTTCTTAATTCATGCATTTCGGACCGGATGGCTCTTTTCCGTCAATGCATATGGTAAATCCGACGTCAGCCGGTTTAATACATATGCTAAACCGGGAGGCGGAGTGTGTGGCTTCCTTTTTTACATTTTAATGAAAATGCTGGGGAAGCCTGATAAAAGCCCCACCGATCGAAAATGGGACATTTCATTGGTTCAACAACCGGTTACCAAAGGAAACATTGTCAAGCGGATCTATAGTCCAGAGCTGCCCTTTGGAATCCAATCGTTCACATTCACTTGGCTTCACATACTGTAGCCAAAAACATCATCCAGATTCACTTGGCTTCACATACTGTAGCCAAAAACATCATTCAGATTCACTTGGCTTCACATACTGTAGCCAAAAACATCATTCCGATTCACTTGGTTTCATCATACTGTAGCCAAAAACCTCAGATTCACTTGGCTTCACATACTGTAGCCAAAAACATCATTCAGATTCACTTGGCTTCATCATACTGTAGCCAAAAACCTCAGATTCACTTGGCTTCACATACTGTAGCCAAAACAATCCTTCAGGTTCACATAGCCAAAAACATCATTCAGATTCACTTGGCTTCACATAGCCAAAAACATCATTCAGATTCACTTGGCTTCACGTAACCAAAAACATCATTCAGATTCACTTGGCTTCACATAGCCAAAAACATCATTCAGATTCACTTGGCTTCACGTAACCAAAAACATCATTCAGATTCACTTGGCTTCACATACTGTAGCCAAAAACAGGCAAACCATGTCACTTGGCTCATTCCGAAATAAGGAGACTACATGACAAAACAATTAAGATATGTTGACATTTATTGTGCAGTGACTTTTATATACATACATTTTTATACACCTAATTTACATAAAAAGTAAATAAATTAATCTGCTAATGTTCCATAAATCATTTTTGCTTTAGTGTTGACTTTGGAAAAGCTAAAATCAAAAAGAAAAAGGGCGACACAGTTCCAAGTGACACAGGTGAGTAACGAGGCATGAATACAAGGTGTCATGTCAGTCTACTTTCAATTAGTTCAAGTCTTACACATATTCAAAGATGCAGTCTGTACAATTTTAAGATTGAAAACATTGCTTCTAGTGTTATCGTAACGCAAGGGCCTGTTATCACAGAACACTGCTTTGCCCCACACACACACTAACTAAATCTGGTGTCTGGTCTCCAAACCAAAAACAAAAAGAAGCCACGTAGCTTGAGATCTTTCTCTCAGAGGGATGCAGCTAATCGCAGTCACACCTATGCATAGTGAGGTTATTTGAGCCAAAAGATGATCGATAAAGGTAGCTAGTGGCAATGTCTCAAGACGAGATGGCAAAGCAAAACAAACCAGTCTTTAAGACCGTTCTTAAAAAAAAAAAAAAAAAAAAGTACAAACTGCATCTTTTAGACAAAAAAAAAGGTGAAATGACTTATTCTGCTGAGTACTTATTACAAATACACACGTAGCAAACGTAGCGACTTCTAATTAATGTGTTCTTTATATATATAAAAAAAAGTTAATCTATAATATGTAGTGTACAATTTAGTGTATGGAAACGATACAAAAAGAATACATGATGGCCTGGGCCCAAAACAGATCAACACATGGCCAAAGGAAGCACAAAAAAAGACAAAAAGACAAATGTAAACCAATAAGAACTCATCTCAAGGTTACCGCGTTCCAAGAACTGTGAATATAAAAAAAGGGACACCGACCAGCTCTCAGCTTTTCAGTCCAAAAAAAAAAAAGAGAAAAGGGAACCGACAGTGAAGTTGATTCTACGTCTGCTAGTTTATTATAGATTAAAACACGGATACGAACTAGTGTGACATGCCTTAGAAACACTACAACAACACAGATTCCAACCTCCCCACACCGTACAGAAGCACATATAGCATCTACTATGATACAATAACAGGTCTTCTTAGCGCTAAAAACGGCTGCAGGCAGCAATCGTCGCTCGTTATTTCTCTAAGCTATTAAAACATGCAGCTTTGCAGCGAGGCTCTACAGTACTATTGCGTGGCGGCGGTGGTGGTGGTAAGTGGCCGTGTGTAACTTGCTCTGACGGAACGGCCAGAGTTCATATTTATTACTCTGTCCATCACCAGACTTATTATGTTCGCCGTAGCCCTCTCTTGTCCACGAAGTCGTCAACCGAATAACCCCGACTCCCTCTTAAGTTAATTGGACCAAAAAAAGAAATCCTGTGGCCATCTTATCACCACGACATACAGTGAAAAGATTTTTTTTCTTTTTTATTATGGCACACGAGCACCGAAATTGCTAAAATGTTCATGCAGAACGTTATGAGAAACACCACTACACTCAAATCAGTGGGCCGGCTGTACGCCGTGTGACACAGCGATGGTAGCAGTTCTTTGGAAGACTAAAATGCATTGTTCAGAGGTTGGGGGGGGGGGTTACATCTAACTATGTGGCTACTTAGGCTCCTTCCTGGTTAGTATTACAATCGGAGTTGGGCAGGAATAATGTTTTTCAGAAAACGTAACATCGGGACACTCCACACTAAGCTTTTGACAGCCATTGCATTGCCTTTTTTTTTTTGTAGAAAAGAAAAATCTTTTGACTACTATAATTGCACTGAGGAGAGAAAGATTATTAGATATATAGTGCTATTTCTGTGAGGGAATCTACTAGCAATCAAACTTTGTCGACAAATATTCTCTGCACTTGTGTGATTTTAAAAACATATCATTACATCCATATCCAACATTCCTAAGCATGGTTTCTGTTAAAACACAAAAATAGTTATTTTTAAACACTTGCAGGAAGAATCCCAGCAAAGTAAAAAGATAGGCGTGCCGGGGCTCGTTCATTTTGGAGTAGAGAGCGAAGGAGACTCAAAAGATAGAAAAACGCCCCCCAAAACATAAAAACACCTTTGCAACAACTCATACCATTTCCCCCCGGGAACAACTCCATGCACAACTACACTAGTAGTGACAGTAGGGTTGCACGATACACCGATACTAGAAAGGTATCACGATACCAAGCCGCGTGTGTGTGTGTGTGTGTGTGTGTGTGTGTGTGTGTGTGTGTGTGTGTACGCTTTGCTTAGTGGAATTTTCCACATTCTGTCATCCAATATTATATTCCATTACTTTTCCTGATATTTTAGGTTTTTGCCGTGGTATCATTTTAGAACCGGTATCGCGATACTTAGGCTGGTATCAGTATCGAAGTCAAAATGTTACTTCACCCTAAGTGACAGGACATGTGGTAGAACAATAAGGTGAGACGATGAGCAGGAGAGAGAGAGGGGGAGGGGGAGGGGAGAATTAGGAGTGAGATAGTGTTAGGAGTGAGATAGAGAGAGTGTTAGGAGTGAGAGGGCTTGTTGTGATAGAGTTGGTGCTTCTCTTGGGGGGGGGGGGGGGATCATCATCGTCTCATCGCCTCTGGTCTTCAGGGGGACTGAGAGCCTGAGCGGTAGCTCTTGAAGCTGCCCAGCAGACTCTGGACGCCCTTCCTGACGCGGCGGGCCACGGAGTCGGCAGGCGGGGTGGGCAGGCAGGAGCCCAGGCTGGGGGGCCGCGCATCCAGACACTTCTGGTAGCGGAGCTGAGGACACGCACAACATTTTATTATACACAATATTAAAGACCAGTCTGTGTTTTGTTTCCCCTACTGTTGCCTTGAGGAGCGGGAAACTAAATATTTTATTCATGTTATTTACCTCATTTATGTACACTGGTTTCATTTCAGCCCAGTGTTAAGAGTCTCTACTGTGTTTTGCTGTCATTTTATGGTTGCGCTAGATTCTCTCCTCTCCTCTGCTCTCTGCGTTTCAGAGGGCGGGGCTTAGTCCCTCCGCAGGAAAAACAAGCATCTCACGTTTTTCTGAATTTATGTACATTTTAAAACGCTGCGACAATAAAATAATCTGAATCACACACACGGAGCAGAGGAGAGACGGGCACTGAATCAGATATGAGGGAAGTGCGGAAATATAGCAAAATGCATAAAATACAAATTCAATAACAGGTTGAGCACCATTTTATGGAAGAGGGAACTCTTATGAAAAGGTAGAGCAGGTATATCTTACATTTCTGAGTTTGTTTGATTGGTTTCCCTGTGTCCATTGGTTTTGTGAGAACAGTAATGTTTACAGGCAGAGCAGGAGTGACACTGACAGTGTTGTGCAGGGTCTAGTCCAGGGGTCGGAAACCTTTACTATCAAAAGAGCCATTTTGCCCCCTCCTGCACAAAATAAAATGGAGCCACAAAACCTATTCACCCTTAAAATTAAGTGTATAACATTTTATATATATACTTATACTGGACTGGAATGTATTCAAAATGTATTCAAAAGCTTATTTCTAGTATGTACCTATTGTTATTTTTCGTTCGTCTCAAGTGTCAGAGAGGAGACGGGCAGAAATGACAGCTGGCACCAAATCGCTTCCGAATAAGAGACAACAGACCCAGTACTTTGTTGGTGGTGTGAAAATATTGGTGACAGTAGGGTTTACAGTACATTAGTATTGCCGACAGTAGCCATGGTAACATTACAGTAATGGTGCCAATAGCGATGGTTAGGGCTGCAACTAACAACTATTTTGATTATGATTAATCTGTCGATTAATACTTCGATTAATCAGATAAAAAACATTATTCATTGTGTACAATGCTCTTTCAAACTACTTGCAAATTGATGGTTATAAAACAAAAAGTTAACATAAATGTATGCTATACATCAATAGTGCATTTTTACTGAATCCTGTTCCAAGTCTTCAGTTTGAATACGGTATAACTAATAATAAAGAAAAACACAAACTAATAGATTATAGAAATAGTTGGCAACTATTTTTATAATCGATTAGTTGTTGCAGTCCTAGCGATGGTACAGTAATGGTGGCTGTAATTTGGCTGTGTTCTAAAAGTCCACCGATAGTCCGGACTTTGTGGTGGACCAAATGTGAGAATGATACATTGTTTGATTTTGGTTTGTGTTCACTGGCCTTTTTTGAGCAAACCTACTTTGTAGTAGAGTTGAGAGAGATACTGTCATTACGCGCGCCGCACGAGTCGACTAGAGAGAGCGAGAGAGACTGTCATTACGCGCGCGCCGCGAGTCTGACTACGGAGCGCACTGTAGGCTACTTTGCTTCCTAGATTAGGTACTATAGTTCGATTGCGTTCACACCAACAGCAAAGCGCACCATGCTCCACTTTGAAACTGACCAAGTCCCAACTTTTCAAGAGGACCATGTTGTTTGGTCCTCATAATAGTTTGGTTTGTGTTCACACCTCTCCAAACGAAACAGACTATTGATTTAAAGGGACCATGGTTCACTTAAAATGGACCAAACAGGCTAGGTGTGAACGTGACCTAAGTGCAACGTTTATCAAGTCACGACTGTGCAGGCAAAATGAGTCCTGCCTGCAACGATGCCCCAACTCCTCTCCAGTGGTAACCTGCACCGATGCCCCAACTCCTCTCCAGTGGTAACCTGCACTGATGCCCCAACTCCTCCAGTGGTAACCTGCACCGATGCCCCAACTCCTCTCCAGTGGTAACCTGCACTGATGCCCCAACTCCTCTCCAGTGGTAACCTGCACTGATGCCCCACCTCCTCTCCAGTGGTAACCTGCACTGATGCCCCAACTCCTCTCCAGTGGTAACCTGCACTGATGCCCCACCTCCTCTCCAGTGGTAACCTGCACTGATGCCCCACCTCCTCTCCAGTGGTAACCTGCACTGAGGCCACTGCTATAAACAAACAAACTCAGAAATACAAGATACAAGCATTTCCTCCAGAAAATGTTTACATATTTGCAATGGAGCACTTTAGATCCATTAGGCCTATTATTTATTGAATAATTTCTTTGCCTGAGCAGCACCCCCCTTTGTGCTCCATTGCTAGATCAAATGTTTTTAGGTTGGAATCGATGGGGTGATGCTATGATAGGAAAATAGGGATCTAGCTTGAAAATAACCAGAAATATCCTCAAGTGTATCATCAACAGAGAAATAATTCTTAATTATTATACTATAGCTTTTTCGACCATCGGGCCATCTCTCTGAACCTCTTCCCTCAAAATGGGCATTCATGCCATCCGGCTATTTGTGCCGACTCACCATTAGGGCTAAGCCCAAAACGTTCGAACGTTCTGACCGCCGTTCGTTACGTTGGCATTCTAATCTTAATTAATGGGTTCGAACCTCCGCTTTTTATTAAAACATTTTTAATTTTTTAATTTTATTTATTTTACACGAAGAATATATATCAGAATGCGATATATATCAGAATTTCACAGTACTATGTTGCGTTTACAATAATTCGAATGTCACGCGCGAACACAGACACAACAACACAGTCTAGTCGGATGAGGAGGGGTCACCGTCATACATTATCAGGAAATTAATCAATCAAGCAAAAAAAGTAGTTGAGTGACTCACACTCACCCGTCTTATTTATGTTTATGTTTATTAGGATCCCCATTAGTCATCATCAACGTGTTGACTATTCTATATGCATTTCATAATGCAACGTTTCCGAATGGATGTTTGGATTCAACCAAGTGTATGCAGTGATGCTGAACTTTCCCAGCGGAACACAAGTTACTTAACATTACACAGGTATGTCGTGCACGTTAATTTAAGTCAGACTAAAACGTTTAGCTTGCCAACGTTAAGATAGCAGGAGCCGTCGGCCAACAAAGATGCTGTTTCAACAAATGGATTCACAAAATGGATTACCATCCAAACGTTATTGAAGCCTCCCGTGACCAGTAAGTTCAGTTCAGTTCAGAGTTTTTATTTGCCACATGGAATCATACAATCATAGTTTCTTCATTACACAATCATAAATAGTCATTCCATGGACAAAAAGGAGCAGGAAGAAGAATAAATCTTATAGTTACCTGCCCCTTATTCCTAAACTAACAAGTATTTACTTAATGGTCGGCGTACAACCTAATTTACACAAATAATCATTTATACCATTATAAAAGAAACACACAATCCACAGTTAAACAAGAAAAAATTAAATAATAATAATAATGATAAAGAATAAAGAAAAAAAAATCTCACTATTCAGATCACATTTGATTTTCATACTGACTCAATATTTTTTTTTAATATACATTTTTTTGAATTGATAAACACTATTACATCCCTTAAGTAGGTACTACTACTCGAACGTCCGTTCGATAAAACCATGGCGTTCAAATCCGAACAACAGGCTTCGGGGACAGCTCTACTCACCATGCAGGCGGCCTGTACAGCCTCGCTCAGACTGGCGGCGTTGGGTTCACACCAGAACATATGGCAGATGAAATCCCTGGGGCCCTCGGCCATGATGAAGGCGAAGGTGCGGACGTCCTTCCCCACGCCCATGAAGGACAGGAAGCGCACCCTGCACTCCGATAGCACCTCCTCGGTCTGTCGTCAGGAAAGGCAAACCATGCAACAGGAACAAAAGCTCAGTGTTCATGTTTGTTCAATACAGGTTTCAGGGTGTTTGACATAGCAATAGGGTTGCACGATACACCGCTACTAGCCATTAAAAGTCCAATACTCCATTTTATTAGTATCGATACTTTTTTTTTGCCTGGTGTATTTTCTATGAGTTGTGTGTGCATGTGTGCGTGTCTGAGCGCAAGCTTTGTGTAGTGGGCGTGTCAACAGTGTCAACTGATTTTAAGTAGCCAAACACAGATTAGCTATATAGCTCAGCAGCGGTAACAGAATATATATTTTTTTATTTTGTATTATTATTATATTTGAAAATGTAAATTTCAACAGCATACAAATATTTTCAGTTCTATTAATAAAAAAAAATTTCATAAAGAATTTTCCACATTCAGTCATCTAATATTATACTCAAACCGGTATCGTGATACTGGTGTCGGTATGGAAATCAAGACGTTGGTATCGTGACGACGCTACACGGTGATGTTCCGTGTGCGCTGCCTCACCTCTCTTGCCAGGATGGTGAGCGTGGCCGGGGCCACGTTGACGGAGACGGCAGTCCAGTCGTGTTTATCTTTGCCGTTAGTTGCAGCCGCCAGGGCGTCGTTGACTACTTCCATGCCTGAGAATGTATACACGCCACAATGCAATTAATCAAACCGTTGAAGACAGGCAAGGAGATAAGAATAGGAATAAATAAATGTGAATAAATGAAAAGTATTTCTTTACCCATGTGCTTCTTACCCACTGGCTTGGCCACCGCCTCGCTGCCAAGGTAATACACCTGGAACCTCTGGAAAAGCTCATTCTTAGGGGCAGGGAACTCTGTTGGTCAACAACAAAATAGTTTGCAGCGTTAGGATTCACTGTTGTATTCGATTATGGTGTATATATAAAACGTAGAATAAAACATGTGTGCTGATAGAAAGGCTTTGCTGTAGGGATGTCCTGGTCAAGTTTTTCTGCGCCCGATCAGTCGTTTAATATAGAATATCTGATCCGAGTTGTTTAATATAGAGTATCTGATTTGAGTTGTTTAATATGGAGTATCTGATCAGTCATTTAATATGGAGTATCTGATCAGTCATTTAATATGGAGTATCTGATCAGAGTCGTTTAATATGGAGTATCTGATCAGAGTCGTTTAATAGAGTATCTGATCAGTCATTTAATATGGAGTATCTGATCAGAGTCGTTTAATAGAGTATCTGATCAGTCATTTAATATAGAGTATCTGATCAGAGTCGTTTAATATGGAGTATCTGCCGATACAGAGTAACGATCTGATATTTGTATTTTCCTAGATAATATGCAGAACAGTGAACACGTCAAATATATTAAAGTTAGTAAAACCATTTCAATATAGGTAAGATATGCTTGGTAATCGAATGCTTAAAGAACGAAAAAAGCCTATATTACAGCTTTCCCTTAATGATTTTTGAATCCGAATTTTATTGGGCTTAATATATATGATACCGATCAATACCGATCAATTAAAATATGCCGCGATCGGCTCTGATCAGGACATCCCTACGTCGCTATACCTGGAACAGGAATACCCATGGGTTTAGAAGGGTCAGAGATGAGCCTGCTCAGGCCTGGCCTGGACAACTTCCTCTCAGTCATTATCTGAGGACAGATAGAGAAAGACATGTCATTTTACAAAAACACATACAATAAGGCGGTTAGGTGGCCGAGCGGAGATTGCGTTCGTCACCAACCCCGGAGCTGTGAGCTGGATTCGCCTGTTCGAATCCAGCTCACAGCTCCGGGGTTGTCACCAGCTTGGCTGGCCGTCTGCACTAATACAATTGGCTGTATTAGAGGGTGGGAGAAGCTGGCGGGGTGGGTCCGGGTCGTTGTAAACAGCGACTCCTACAGTTCGGTCGGGGCGCCTGCTAAGCGCGGATAGGACTTGAGGGGGATAGTGTGATCCTCCCACACGCTACGCCCTCTCGATGAGAATCCGCGCTGCCAGGTGAAAAGAAGCTGTGATTGGCTGGACGTGTGTCGGAGGAAGCACGTGGTAGCCTCCACTCTCCCAGATGATCTGACTGTGGGGGGGTAAGTGCGCAGCAACCAGGAAGGGACTGGGAATTGGCATACGACTAACATTGGGATGGGAGAAAATCGGAGGAAAATGGAGGGGGAAAAAGACAGTAAGAAAAAAAAAAAAAAAAACACATACAATACATAATGACACAACATTGGCGTGTGGAGGGGTGGGCTGACCTTGGAGCACATCTCGTGCAGGGTGGTGGCGATGTTCTTGGCAGGCGAGTCGCAGCGGAAAACGTGACACTTAAGAACCTGGGTCAGGTTGTCACGAGCCACGTAAGCAAAGTCTCTGCAGAACCGGTGAACACAACAGTCACTTTGTGTTATGAGCCAAGCGGATACAAATATAAGCTCTTTAGAGCTTTAATGTAAATTAAATATACACATGCAGGCACACGACGGAACAGACAGTTCACACAATGACTTATTAAAACAATCTGTCAACTATACCTTTCCCTGTTCAAGACAGCAAAATGCAGCATGGAAAAACAAAACAAATAAATGCTAGTTAGAAAAAACATTGTATGGGGATATATATATCAAAAGCAATACTATGTTGTGTCCAGCAGAGGGCAGTGGTACATCAGAGAATGGAGCATGAGCTCACCAGGATGAATCGCTAAGGAATGCAAAGCCACTGCTATGAGTCATAATGACGAGCACAGCTGGCTGGCTGTACATTACGTTTAAAAAGGGCAAATAGCCACAGCGTACGAACTCGATGAGAAAATATTATACCATCCAGCAGTCCCAGAGGAAGACTGTCTGGGGCTAATTAGGGACACAATATGGAGCAAAATCCAAAATGGGACAATTATCTGCATTATATAATTGCCCAATATGTCTACAGGGGGTATAAGTTCACGATCCAGAAACAGTTACTGCAAGGACACCGTTAGGATGGATTAAATGCAGAGGACAAATTCCTGGTTTAATGTACTTGGCAATAAAGACATTCTAACTGTAGTTGTTACCGTAATTCATACCCCATTAACGCCATACCAAAATAGGTCAATTAAAAAAGCTTCCTCTCCTTTAAAGGAGGTTGTAAAAACACTAATGAGTGTGATCATGAAACGGGATTCTCAAATCATGTTAGCAAATCATTTTCTGCCTGTTACCCCCATTAGGGGGCCACTAACACTAGTGTCAAGGGTAAAGCTTCCCTTAGGAGGTTCATTGGAAAAACTAAAATAAATATAAAACACTACAATCCAAAAAGTACTGTAATGAAATACAATTAGAACAAAGCCTTGTGTTTTCAGTTAAAGTCCCCATGAAATGGCTAGCAGAACTCTATTTGATTCCACATATGAGTTTCCTGTAAAAACAGGAATCTAGGGAGGGACTCGTCACATGGATATTGATCTGCATTTATAGTAGCCAATAGTGCCGAATGTGACCCATTAGCAAGCAAGCTAATGTTAGCAACATTACGCAACATTAGTAACGTTAGCTAGCAAGCAAACATTGAACATTTGTTCCAATTAGTTAAAGAGGCAGAGTGCTAGCTCAGTTACAATGTGCTGTAAATGTCAATTCTAGAAAGCATTTCATAATTAGTATACGCCCCCCGTGTGCTGGATGACTCATCAACTTTTTCAGTTTTCCAGGAAATTATAAACATCCATTTTGATTTCATGGGGCCTTTAAGGCAAGTAGACCAGACAGTGCCTGGCCCTAGGTCTCGTGTTTTGCTCCGTCCTCCTGTCCCGTCGAGCACTGACCTGCCGTTGTCCCGGCCGACTCCCCACACGCGGATGCTGGCGATGGGCTGAGCGTGCAGCAGAGTCTGGCCCAGCGGGTCGATCAGGTTCATGGTATCGTTCTCCAGGACCATCCGCATGTCCTTGCCCTGTGTGTCAATAACACAAGACACACACTGGTTAGAATCTTGGAACAAAGGGGGGCAGCTGGGCTCGTTTCGAGGTCCAGGCACTCGCCTACCACCACAGAGACCCGGGGTTCAATTCCTGGCAGCGGCACCTCAACATCGACTCCTAATGGTTGGTCTTGTTCAGTGGGGAGGGGATCTGGGGGGAGATGGCGTGAAGCTCTGCAATGCGTTATGCTCTCTCTCAGTAAAAGTCCTAGCCGGCAGGTGAAAAGAAGCGGCTGGCAATTCCGCATGTATCGGAGGAGGGCATGTGGTCGTCTCTACACCCTCCCCAGATCGACAACAACCAGGAATGGAATTGGCATAAGGACTATATTAGGGTATGGGAGAAAAAGTAGAAAGGCAAAATAAATGGAATAATAATAATCTTGGAACAAGCACACGGCTGTCATAGATCAACAGCAAGTTATGGCTAATCCAGCGGGCTACACTAACAAAAGAAGAAATATTACCTTAATAAAAAAGACGTTTTGTAAATGTGGAGAGCAGATGACATCTGCATGGTACTTCATCAAGACATCATCGACCCACGGGTGTATTCATAGATCAATGCTGCCAGTTTAGCTACTTTGTTGCTATTGTTCATACCCCATTATATAATACACCATTTATGAAAAGGGACTAAAAAAAGGCCTCTGTGAAATTGTTTAGTGTTCAGATTCCTAATACTTTTGCCGACTTGACGAGACACAGCTGTAGCAGCACAGACCCTCCTCAGAGATTATGTGTGAGTGAGTGAGTGAGTGAGTGAGTGAGTGAGTGAGAGAAATGTCTCTCATACCTGGTGGATCATATGTCCATAAGCTCACTCGGTTAGCAACAGTTTAAGTCAAGTGAACCCTTTAACCCTTTCACTACCACACTACAGATGGTTAACCCTTTCACTACCACACCAGACGGTTAACCCTTTCACTACCACACTACAGGTTAACCCTTTCACTACCACACTGCAGCAGGTTAACCCTTTCACTACCACACTACAGACGGTTAACCCTTTCACTACCACACTACAGAATATCAACCCTTTCACTACCACATTACAGACGGTTAACCCTTTCACTAACAAGCTACAGAAGGTTAACCTTTCACTACAACACCACAGAAGGTTAACCTTTCACTACCACACTACAAAGGGTTAACCCTTTCACTACCACACTACATACGGTTAACCTTTCACTACCACACTACATACGGTTAACCTTTCACTACCCCACTACAGGTTAACCCTTTCACTACAGGTTAACCTTTCACTACCACACACTACAGACGGTTAACCTTTCACTACCACACTACATAAGGTTAACCTTTCACTACCACACTACAGAAGGTTAACCCTTTCACTACCACATTACAGATGGTTAACCCTTTCACTACCACACATTCATATGGTGAACAAATATCAGGATGAAATCGATCACACTGCAAAATATTCACAGCCCAGTTCAAATCTACAAATGGCAAAAAGCAGACGTTGGGTACAGCCCTACATCTAACAGCAGCAGAGAATTACGGCTGAACGGATAATCACATCATCTTGATGCCACAAGTCACATGCATCGTTTTATTGAACCCACGTGAGACAATGATCTAATAATCTGTGCAGCTGCCGCGCCCCTGTCTTTAAAAAGCCCGGGAGACAAGGCAGACATCTCATGGAGAGGAAGTGACTTTTACGACTTCCTGCATGATCCTCACCTCTCCCCAGATACCAGCGGTGTCGTGGAGGTTGTGTTTGTGGTAGGAGAGCTGCCTGATGCAGTTGTTGACGGCGACGCTGCTCTTCCCGGGAGCCATGTCCTCTTCCGACATCTCCACCCAGCCCAGGGAGCGCACGGCGAAACACTGCACCGGGGGCGCAAGCGGGGCCACGTATTGGGTGGGAGAGGAGAGGGAAAGAGAAAAGAGAAAAACAACCCAATTAGGGAAAGGGTGGAGGAGCTGGGGTTGTGTTGACAGTCGAGAGGACAACCCTCTTCCTGTCGGAGCTGCCTGTTTCAGTTGAGTCAGTGCTGGCGTATATATTATACCTTTGCCTCCAGGTTGGTGCAGAGTGGAGCCAGATGTTCCCCGTCCTCGGACTGGGAACAATTGTAGCTACAATGAGAGAGAGAGAGAGGATGAGAACAACTGGAAATACACAACTGTCAAAGGGAACGGCAAGATTCATCAGTCACAAAGAGTATTGCTGGTTTCTTTGGTTTTGTTTTAAAATTAGAACCCAACATCATTGTGTGCGTGTGCAGAGACAGCAGCATTGTCAAGGCGACAGTAGACATCTCTAGCCTATAATCACAGTAGCTACGGCTCCACTTCCCTAAACAAACTAGAGGAATGCCTCCTCGTTGCCATTGGCTAAGCGTAGGGTGGTCTACCGGTCAGTTACAAGAGGTTCGAACTGTGAACTTTCTGTCAGTCAAAAATAGATACAAATATATAATGTAGGGACTGGCGCGGTTATTTGAACAACATAGGTATCCGGTAGGGGTGCACAATATTGATTTTCTGACCCTGATATCGATACCGATAACTTTCTGCGCCTCAAGGTCGATACTGATAACCGATATATATATTTATTGTATTATAGTTTTTTTTTATTATGTATATTCCTGTAGTGTTGACCTAACCAGATTTATCATGACATGAGCGTTACTACTATGAACAAAACAAAGCCAAGAGAACAGTTTTGACTCTTCAAATAAAGTGACTATATTTATTTTTCCAAATAAATATAATTTGAGTCAATCACAAAATTCACAATCCGTCAATGTCATTAACAATGTGTTTCCCTGAACAATGAGTGAACTAAAAACCAACAGGTATTGTGCTTTGTCAGTAGGGATGGGTACCGTTCACATTTGAACCGATACGGTACCGGTACCTGTAAATCGGGAAAAGAAAAATTATTTCAATAATTCTATCTGGTTTATCGGGATGACGTCATAATTGCTTATATCGGCCCGATAATTATCGTGCATCCCTTGTATCCGGGTAAGAAAATGCGGTGACCAAACTTTTATTTTGAAGGCAAGTGCTGCTGCCTTGACGGATATTTGTGATTTGACAGGCTACGCGCTAGTGTAAGGCAGGCAGCCGTTTATTGGACTATTGACGATGACATTTTTCTATATGAGCTCCTGGAGAGGTGAAGACAGTGAGGCTAATATGTTTCTGTGTGGAGTACATTAGTCAGGCAGCTATTGGAGCTATGGAGCTTTAGAGCTATATGGCGAGTTATCTTCCAGAAGAGCCACATTGGTAGGTTTACTTTACCTTGAAATCGAATAGAAATATGCACTTGAGATTTGTTAAAGGGGAACTATCTTATAAATGGCCTTTTCAGTGTTTAGCATTGTTTCATAGCTATGTGGACTTATATTAATATGATCTATGTCTCTAATTCTCATATTGGCGCATTCTTCCAATTCTCCTCTCACAATATTCACCCTCACTGAACTGAGTCATCTGAAAATGTGCTGATCTGTGATGTCAGAGATGTCTCAGCTGCATAATAATGTGGCAGTGTGGCATCAGGCCCCACAGTGGTTGGAGCCCAACCTCAAAACGGCTCGAGATCTTGAGGTAGGAAAATGCTGTTTTTGAGTACTTGATTAGAAATACAAAACAATGAATTAAAAAAATAATAATTACAGAGGTGTTCCATAGACTCACGGGAATTGTGTAAAAGTGCCCAAATAGTGAAAGAAATAGTAAAATAGTTCCCCTTTAACTTGCCATCTGCGTTTGTAGCTGTGAAACGCAAGTAGTTGTGGCTAACGTTAGTAACTAGTGACTGATTGCACTGTAGCAGACTGTGTTTTGCCGCGTTAAGGCCCCCGCATTCGCAACACTGGTGACCGACGGCGCTAAATGGCTTTGGCGTTTCTGTCCGCACACTGGAATGGCGACAAACAAGAGCAACTTTGAAAAAGGGTCTCCAAAGGCACAAGAACGCAATGAAAAATGTTATCAATTTGACATGCATAACTCATGAGGCTGAGTTAAGACAAGCTTAAGACAAGCTTTCGCTAGGCTTTAAAAAATGTAGGGGAGACATTGCTGGTCACGGAGCAGCCGAGATAGGAGAGAGAAAAAAAAATTGCGCACAACTTTCCAAAAATGATACTAATATTTCCGGGGGTTCAAGCAAAGATACAAGAAAGTAACAATGGTGGTGTCCGTTTCAAAATGCCACCACGGGAAATGCATTTTTTCCAGCACCGAAATGCCCCAAATACCAATTCTACCCACAGTGGTAATGTCAAGTCCTACTGTGCTTGCAAGATTATAGGTTCAGAGAGTCGAGTGTAATCCAATTGTCCAATGCATTCTAATGAATGAAATATGACGTTATGTGTGGGGTCCACCACCGTTTCAATACCGGTTAGGATTTGGGATATCTTCTAGTCAGTGCATGCCAAGCATTACCCCTGCCCTCATTAAATGTTCACAAAACCTATATTTCCATGTACCAAAGATTGCTTTATCCCTAAGTAGATGGCACGGCGGGGCAGCCAGTTGATGTATCGTGAGCTGTTTTCTCACATTGCATATAATTTTAATTAGACATAAAACATGTAGCCTATTATTAATATTATTATTATGTGGTCACCCTTTGTTATATCCCACCTTTCATGTGACAACTGATAGACAAAACAATATTCCCGCAGGTTGGTGGTGCGGGGATAGTGGCATGGGGCAGCGCTCCACTAGTGAAAATAGTTGTAGTTATGATATAACCTACAAGCTAATCACCAGAGAATTAACCACCATGACCATCATGAAACCATAACCCCCTATCCCACAATGCCGGGGCAGTCCTTTTCACACAGATGCTGGGGCGAAACCACCCCGGCAATATCACCATACCTGAAAACGGCAGAATGTCGCATCAACTTTGACACCCCAGCTGTCAACGATGTAGGCTGGCAAGTTAATCTGTAGTGTTTATGCCATGGACAATAAATAGATTGTCTAGATTGCATGGATATAGCTTTGTTTTTCCTTTTGAAAAAATAAGACAAAGCAAAGTCTTTGCATGGGCGTGACATAGAAGTTAGCCAAACCCACTTCAATCAAACAAATTAAAGATTCCCATTAAAACAAGTGCATTCCTTGGCGCTTGGCAAATAGACACAAGTCGTAATCTATCCCGGGATGCTGTGCCAGCAGTATGGGGGGGGGGGGGGGGGGCTCCATAGATACAATGGGAATCGCTGTAATGGAATTGTCTTGGTGTGGCGTTGCGACTGCGGTCTGTGGGCCTTTACACAAAACAAAGCGCACCAAGCGAGAGAGAAATAGACACACACACACTTTAACGTTGAAAAAATATGATTGGCAAATTAGCTGTGTTTCCTTATGCAGTGCCCGTATTATTTATTGGGGGGCGGGATGGGTACTTGGGATGTCCGGTTAACCAATATTTTCAATAGAATAATCTAATATTGATATGCCTTCAAATTCCCATCACTAATATCAAGTCTTAAAGAGACTGCAAAAAAAACAGACAAACAAATAATTAAAAACAGACGCAGACAGTCTGAAAATCTGAATAGGCTCATCTTGCAATGCATTAGCTTCAACTGCGCTTACTTCAAGTTGATCGATGCATAGCGCAGAGTTGCTCCTTCAAACTCCTTCAGGCTTTGGTCAGAGGCCGCCTCTCCCTCCTGCAAAAGAAGAGACAGTCATACAAAGACAAAGAAACTTGAAACTTGAACTCTTGGAGCACAGGAGATAACGATGTAAACTCATGCAGAGAAATAGTCGATGCGTAGGCATATCCAACCGGTCTTTGACCAGGCACTGTGTGAAAGTAGACTAGCAGAACAACAGAATGCTAGTCAGCTGGTCAGGCTACTTGACAAGGTCTTGGTGAGGCAATTTATCTTTTTCAATTGCTGTGAATTTTCATTTGCGTCACTGTGCATTTCAAACCATCGACTCCAGAGGTTCTTCAACCGTTTCAGGGCGTGATTGAGAGTTGTGCCTCGAAGCACTAATTGCTACAAGACTAATTGCTACTCTTGTCATGTGTGGACCCAACATGCATGTACGCATTGGTTCCATCCGTCTACCGACCCAGTTTACAAAGAATTGGACTAGTCTAAAAATAGAATAGCACCAAAACAGACACGATTTACTCTGCATCTTATGCAATGTGATGCCCAAGGAGATTTGAAGGGCTCGAAATAAACAACATACCCGTTTTAAAATGTCAACATAAAATGCCATTACTAGCTCCTAGCATGAAAGACTTTTCATCATTCATATTGATCAAAGCAATTATTATTCTACTGTTAAGCATTCCAAAGCACTCAGACAGCACTTGCATTATAATGATGGAGGGACTGACAGGAAAATATTAGAAATACAGGAAGAAATAACCTCAGTTAAGGGTTGGAATAATTGGTTGAATATATAGGATTGTTGTCAGATAGATATATCTTAACCAGCTTGATTTTTCTGTGGTGGGCCCTTTCATATAATCTGTGGTGGACCATTTCATATAATCGGTGGTGAACCCTTTCATATAATCTGTGATGGACCATTTCATATAATCGGTGGTGAACCCTTTCATATAATCTGTGGTGGACCATTTCATATAATCTGTGGTGGACGGTTTCATATAATCTGTGGTGGTCCGTTTCATATAATCTGTGGTGGACCGTTTCATATAATCGGTGGTGAACCCTTTCATATAATCTGTGGTGAACCCTTTCATATAATCTGTGGTGGACCATTTCATATAATCGGTGGTGAACCCTTTCATATAATCTGTGGTGGACCCTTTCATATAATCTGTGGTGGACCCTTTCATATAATCTGTGGTGGACCCTTTCATATAATCTGTGGTGGACCATTTCATATAATCTGTGGTGGTCCGTTTCATATAATCTGTGGTGGTCCGTTTCATATAATCTGTGGTGGACCGTTTCACATAAACTGTGGTGGTCCGTTTCACATAATCTGTGGTGGTCCGTTTCATATAATCTGTGGTGGACCGTTTCATATAATCTGTGGTGGTCCGTTTCATATAATCTGTGGTGGACCGTTTCATATAATCTGTGGTGGACCGTTTCACATAATCTGTGTTTTACCTTCCACAGTTCCCCCTCAACGGCTGCTTCTTCTTCTTCTTCCTCTTCTTCTTCTGGGTTAGAAAGGTGAGTCCAAGATTCCTAGAAAATGTAAGGAATGGTATTCATCATCATCAGGAGATGTGATCATTCACTGCCTATATTGCTACCGGAGCAAAGCGTGGGTGTTAAGACCTCACCTCAGGCTCCTCGCAGGGCGTCGTCTCCAGGGACATACTGGAGGCCATGGAGTCCCCGACCTTGTCCTGGGGAGACGGAGGCTCCCACTGGGTGGTGCCTGTGGGAATGTGCCAGTAGTAGGTGCCCGATGTGTCTCGCACGCGCATCCAACCTGAGGGCAAGTCTGTGTCCGTCTCAAAGGCATTGGAATCCCAGAAGGATTCTGAGAAGGAAAGAGGGATGGAGAAGTTATAATAACAAACTAAGATATAGATGTAAAAAAAAAAGATGTATAATAATTTTTTAAAGGAATAAACAGAGGGCACCACTTCTGGCTGTAAATTAAACAATGCACTTTTGACCAGCTATGCCAGAGACAGCAGACAATCTAATATAGGTGACAGTCACTAATGCACAAACACTAAACACAGTTCCAATTTAATACAGGCCTAAAACATCAAACTAATGAATTCTCTTTACCTTTGTTGCCATTTGGAGTGCTGTCGGCAGTGGCTTCCTGTGACAGCGGGGGCCAGCTGGCCTCTTCGTCACTCGGTGTTCCGTTGACGCTGGAGAACAGGACACAGGCCGCCCTGCCCGCAACACCCCCCTCCCTCTGAGGATCCACACCGCTCGCTTCCTCGGACTCATTCTCTCCTCCGGCGAGACTCGAGGCCTCTTCGTCTACCTCCGACTTCTCCTCCTCCTTCTCCCTGTCGTCTTCCTCCCTCTCCTTGTCCTCCGTGGTCTCCAGGGTGTGGATGAGAAGGGACTCATTGAGGATGTTCTTGGACTCCTCCTCGGTCAGGCCCGGGGTGACGACGACTGTATTTGGAGACTTGGTCTCCTCCTGGTTTCCCTGTTGCTCTTCCTGAGTGCCGTTCTGATGTGGGAAGTCATCCGTGTTCCCATTCTGGTTGATATTGCAGTTGTGGTCCTGGTCCTGATGGTTCTCGGCGACTTTACGCAGCTGGTTCTGGCCTTCCTTGACCCATTTGGAATTGTTGCCAGTAGTGGACTCCTGGTCCCAGTGGCCGCTGTCATTCAGCTTGTTCTTAAGCTCCTCGTCTTGCCTTTGTTTATTGACCAAATATGGCATCTCGTCGTCATGCCCACCCATTGTATCATGCAACAGCTCTGAGGAAGAAAACAGGGAGAGGCTTTGATTAATTACCTTTAACAATGCAATCAATAAGGCACAGCTTTGGAAGCCAGTGCAGTATTAAAAGGTAACGACTGAAGATGGAAGGTCTTACGGATTTGCACTAGAGCTAAGGTTTGCCTGTCTAAGATCCGAGGCCTTTATGTTTGCTTTACACGTAGCAACGCTAACGTTAAGTTAGCCATCTAGCAGCTAGGCCTTTGACTGTTATGATATGTAGGTCAATTCGTCGACCACCATGGGCATTAGCGTCGCCGAGGATAATCCAGTCATCTTGGATACTAATTGAAACCAAAATCGCGAAGATAGTATGATGCAGAATATTTGCAAAGTGATGTGTAAATAGGATGGGCTCGCCTTTAAGTGAAAATAACGGGCAGAGTGAGTCCGCCATCATCAGTCTTGCTAACAGCGAACAGTGTGCTAACGTTAGCCAAGACGACAAGTCGAGGAAAAGCAAAGCGTTTAGGGAGGACAACGATTTAAATTCATAAAGGATTTCAACATACCGGTGCTGTCTGTCTCCTTGTTTTCAAACGTACGGTTCTGGTAGCTACATATTTCCATAAATCTCGGGGTCTGGAGTCGTTGTTAGTTAGGTGGTGTTGCTGCTGCTGCTGTCAGTGGGCTCGTCTGGTGATGGAGGAGGACCTGCGTCACGGTGACGTCACCACACTGTACCACCGCGGGACGGGGGAGCGTCCCACACAATGCGTGCCGCGGTACATCAATGATGAAGAAGTCAAGTGCCACATACCACTGACTGGCTTCCTTCCTTCCCCAAATATTAGTCATTGAATACAACTGATCATTTGCCACATCCGTCTGTACATACCTGCATATAACCCTTTTAACATATCTGTAGATACTATATATTATGTATTACACAAATCATGTTAAACCCAGATTCGGCTCAAACAAAGGACTAAACACGTTTCGCAATTATGCCACATCAATGTGCACCGCCCTACCCAAAGCTGTAAAGGAATGTGAATCACTACCCACTTTCAAAAACACCCTCAAAGAACACCTACGGGAGACTGCAATTCGAAACTGGCCCCTGTAAATGTCCTAACCCAACCCAATGTACAGTAAATGACCAAGTATGGTTTTGTCAATATTCCAATGTACAGTTTTGCTTGTACAGGTGTACAGTGTCCCACCCAACCTCCTCCAATGTACAGTCCCCCCCCCCCCCACCTACCCTCCAATGTACAGTTTCTACGTCAAATGTATATACTCTCTTTTCTGGACTCTTTTGGTAATTGGTATCACAAACAGTACTGTATTTGCAAATCTGATATGTCATAAATGTATAGATGTAGCAGTACTGTCTATCTGTATGTCATATGTTATGATGAATTGAAAATGGGGGACCCTGATGTAAACAAGACGAAAGTCTTTCTCTGGTCTGCATCCCCTTAACAATTGTATGTATTGAGCTGTACTGTACTGTACCCATTCTGCAACCTGTTAAAGTTTTCAATCAATCAATCATGTACACATAATATATCCTTGACCTAAGTTACCAGCATGACTAGTTTCTATATAATATATATATATATATCCAGTGTCTTTATACCTGCATCACTGTACATATTAATACAACTCTGTATATTTATACTTACCGTATATTTATTTTTATTCACATAATCCTTTTTACACATCTGTAGTAGATACTATATCTATATATTCCTTACCTACTCTTACTAGTTACACTGCTGGCCATTACGACTACTACTACCATACTGTCTTTATATCTGTAACTCTGTACATACATCCGATTAGCACTATACTCAGTAGTACTAATTTATACCCAGTATAATCACCTGTACATTGTATATTACTATTGCACTTTACCGTTACATTTGCACTCTGGTTGGATGCCAATCCTTTTTTTTCTCGTTGTACTGTATAATGACAATACATTTGAATATACATAGTGCTAACTTCATACATTGAAATAACAGTAAACCTTATTCCAATACAAAAGCATGGGGTCATTAAACACTGGATTCTCACACAAGATGCTCATGTTTTTCTTTTTAATATACTTATATATAAATACATACATTTTGTATAAGACATGCTCGGTTTTTACACCCTGTGAGTCAGCACAAACAAGCAAGCTGGTGGAGGCACAGAAACAATGCAGGTAGAAAAACAAGCCATGAGGATAACATTAAAGATAACGACGGTAGATCCAGAGGGTCAAAACAAAGAAGCACTGACAGTTGGAGAACGTTAGCATCTCCTTAATGTCCATGTCTTCTGTGAAATGTTGGCAACACCCTTTGGTGTGTGTGACCACAAAAGCCAACTCAATTGTATGGCAATGACATCCATGTAAAAGCAACAATCAAGAGTCGAGTAACCCGATTGAAAATACTTGAAAAAATGGAAATTAACATGTCTGAAGAGAAAAAAGGCATAGATTGTAAGATCATGGCGACAATAATGGTGGACGAGGCCTGTAGATGACAACACTTCAGAAAATGAATTACAGTGGGTAACTTAGAATCACTAATACTGCGTTTGAGTGATCTGGTGGACTCGGTCATCTGTAATGTTTTAACATGGTGAACATAATCATCCCAACCCTGGAAACATTCAATGTCGCCATTTCTGTTGCAAGCAAGCGTTCCCCTTGCTTGGCCAGACTTCCAGCTTCAGTAGATCGGAGAAGATGCAGAGTAGGGAACAATGCTACAGGCATAGGATCCATTCCATTCATTCATATCCATTTCCTAAAATGTTTAACAAGTGAAAAAAAAGTTGTAGAACACGCTCACCTCTCTCGACTTGACACTGGGTGCTGTAAAACATTTCTAAAGAATATCTACTGGATAAGAACCACCAAGAGAGCCTTCACCATATGGAGGCAGTCCCACTGAAGATGGCAGCCACTGGGGAGGTTAGTTACAAGACGAAGATGGAGACTGTATTCCAACACTACAACACCAAGAAGCAGGTCTCCCTAGAGGTGAAAGAGCAAGGCGGTCACCACGGAGAACAAACAGCTGCAGCTAGATCTGGAGAAGGCCCACAGAAACGAGAACACCCTGCTGACCAGAGTAGCCAGTCTACAGGCACGGATGATGAAATTCTACATTCTACGAGGGGGCTCTGAAGGGGCTTCATGACTATACATATGACAACACCTTCCCGCCAGATGCGCAAGTCTACCCGTTTCAGTTCCAGAAGAGGCACGAAGCTCCGGCGAGCAAGTTTGAGGAAAATGGTTGAAGCTGGCTTTTGCCGACCGTAATCTGCGGGAGTGTAACGGAGGTCCGTGAGTAATATCCACAGTCACGATAAACGCGTGTGTTTAATAGGGTTAATAGACACATAGATACGGTACCCAGGAGTGAATTCACCTCTTGATGATATCATATAGCCCAAAAAGAATATTCCAATTATCTGATCGCGAGTCCCAGTATTGGTGTCGATCGTGTCGCCAACATAATCCACCACACATCATGCATCGGGAGCATCCGACACTTCTCAATCCGATCGTTATAACCGCTCCATTTGCCCGACAAAGAAAAGTGAGCCCGGTGACATTTGACCGTTGCACAGGCCAAGATACAAGGTTTCAAAGGGTGCTCGATACCGCCGTCTAGCTGGATGCGGCCGATATTACACTTTGGCAATCTCAGACTCATTCCCTATGGTAACACCAAGGTCCCTGGATGAATAATGAATAAAAAATATCGAATAAAAGAATAAACATCCAAAACCCGAGATATCTCGGGTCCGGCAGCCAACGCATGTCGAGTTAACCCGACTTATCTCGGGTTTGGCAATTAATGAGTTAAGTAGAATGTTTAATGCTTGGCCTTGAGGCATTAATCATAAAAAAATAGGGACATTTTTTGGCAGCCTGAAATCAGGACGTTTCGGTGAACACACCTTCAGAAAATGGCTTGCATGAAGGGTAAGTGACCAAATGTATACAAATCAAACAGGAAGTGACAACACATTCCCACAAGACATCTGCACAAAATACAAAACCCTTCATGCAAGCCATTTTCTGAAGGTGTGTTCACCGAAACGTCATGATTTCAGGCTGCCAATAAATTTGAAAAACCTGGATTTTCGTTTCCCTATTTTTTTTATGTATAGTATCGGAGGTTACAGCACCCAGTGTCAAGTCAAGATAGGTGAGCGCGTTCTACAACTTTTTTCATTCACCATAAATCCCAATAGCATACAACTCATCCTGGTTATGGTGAACTTCCATTATTTCATTGCAAGCTTCCATTATTGGCAATAATAGGTAGCAGGTCGCTTACAGTGTGACCTTTGGATAGTGAGCCTCCTCCAGAAGTTTTAAAAAAAAAAAAAAAAAAAAAAAAAAAAAAAAGGAAGGAAGGAAGCAGAGCGACATATCGTCATTCTAGCCTCCACATGTTATTCAACCAGAGGAAGCAGTGCGACATGCAGTCATTCTATCCTCCCCAGGTTAACTCGGTCACAGAGAAGTCCACATGACTAGCACAACATAAACGCTGAACAGTCCATTCTTAGCTCCTGCAAGGATGTGAAGCAACAGTGTCAAAAGATGAACATATTAATAAAAACGTGCCTCGATAAAACACTCGTACTAAAAGAATAAAATAAGTGACCGTTTCTGGATTTGATTTCAGAGGCTGAAGTGGCGTCGAGTGCAGCGGTAGTGTGAGAGTAGGAGTTTAAGGCAATAATGGTGAGCACCGCGCCACCATCATCTGGACGATATCTGGGAGGAGATATCTGGGATTCTTCAGGGGGGGGGGGGTAATTCGCGGAGGGCAGCAGATTGGGGGGGGGGGGGGGGGGTCACTTGTCCTGCATCTTTTCCAGGATGGGCACAATCATGTCAAATTTGGGCCTCTTGGCAGGGTCTTCGTTCATGCAGATCTTCATGAGCTTGCAGATGTGAGGAGAGATGCCAGGAGGGATGGTGGGTCTCAGGCCTTCCAAGGCCACCTGAAGACCAGACAGACGAGACAAGGCGTTAGGCTAGAGAAAAGAGCAAGGTCAAAACCCTGTCTATAGCGACCCGTTCTCATCATAATGCAAATAACAAAACATGCGTCTCATTTGGTTGATCGGGCTATACATTGTACGCATCCAGGACCCTGAAGAGTGCAGGTGAGATTGTGGTCGACCCCCACCACCCGGTCACAATCTGTTTCAGACACTCCCATCCGGCAGGAGGCTGCAGTCCATCAGGGCCAAAACCTCACACCACAAGAACAGCTTCTACTCCTCTGCAGGGGGCCTCATCAACAAGGCTCGGGACCCCCACCAACACCCCCCACTGTGTTACATTAACACACCCTTACTGGACTATATATTTTTATATACACACACTCAACTCTTCATACTTGTTCATACCTTTTGCACATTACTGCTCAACCCCGTTAAATATTCCATCCCACTGTATTGTTATTTTTATTCTAATTAGTGTATATACACACACACACTCGACCACATCGAGCATATACAGCCCTGGCCCATTTTATAATTATATTATACTTCTATTTAAATTTAGTTTATATTCCATTTTATTTTCTTGTATTTTATTTTTTTATTATTTTTTAAACAAACATATTTTATTTTCTTCTACCTTAATTGTCTGTCCGTTAATGTCGCACCAAACGACCAAATGGTGGGGTGGGTCAAGCGCAGAGAGGCATTTCATCAGCGACCCAATGCATGTGTTCCTGTGTGTCGCCAATCTTACATGAGTGTGTTGCTGCATGACAAATAAAGACTTCTATATAATGGGGACAACAGTGGCTCAGGAGGTAGAGCAGTCCCGGTTCAACTACAGCTCCTCCCGGCAGCGCGTTGAAGTGTCCTTGAGCGAGACACTTACCCCCCCCAACTGCTCCCGATAAGCAGGTTGGCACCTCGCATGGTTGCCTCCGCCATAGGGGTGTGAATGAATGGGTGAATGTGAGGAACAAATTGTAAAGCGTTTTGGATAAAAGTGCTATATAAATGCACTATTTACATCCCAAAAAACTATGTTAGAATTAAATGTGGGTGTAAGTTGTAAAAGCGCTTTGGATAAAAGATGCTATATAAATGCTATTTATTTTGTGAATATCTCCCCATCTAGAACACAGATCGACAGTTTTTTGTCATCCTTTATTGTAGGTTGGCATCTATCCATCAAGTTTGACTAACTGTTACTTACCCTTAGCTGCCAGAGTTGTACCTTTCCTGTTGACTTGTTGTACAGAACTTGTTGTAAGTCACTTTGGATAAAAGTGTGAGCTAAATGACTAAAATGTAAATTTGTATAAAAACCTGGTGGTGGAATGTCCCTTTAATTGACAAACCTTGAGCAAATTTGGCTTTGATGCCTAATCTTAACTGCAACCTTATTGTGCCCCAGTTTGGTGCCCCGAGCAGCACGAGCACTCGTACCTTCATGCCTATCTCCATGTTGGACAGGTCGGCGAAGGGCACTTCTCTGGTCACCAGCTCCCACAGCAGCACAGCGAAGCTCCACATGTCTGACGACCGACGGTTGATCTCCTCTGGCTTCTTCTGCAGGGCTGGGGGGGGGGGGGGGGGGGGGGGGGGGGGGCGCAAAAGAGTGAATTTGAAAACACCATCTTCAGGGTATTGAATCTTTAACTAAACCTCATCTGGAAAGCATTTTTGGAATGTATATACACCGATATATCCATCCATCCACCCATCTTCTTAGGGGGTGGATAACTGGATATACATATATCTCGAGGGATCAGTCACTTTGGATGGACTTCACGAGTCAGACCTACCCTCAGGCGCTACCCATGCTGGGGAGTACATCCTGCCTGGACACTGGAAGGAGAACTTGACGTCCGCCATGCTGATCCTGGCCGTCATGTCCTCATCGATCTGTTCACCCGTGTCAAAAAGGAACAGAACGGTTACTTTCACATATTAAAAGGATGTCACTCAAGGAGAGACGGCCTTGTGGTTAAAAAGAAAACACACCGCTAAGACTGCCCACGGGAGACGGGCAGATAGCCATGGCACTGGTGACAGCTGGTCTGGAAGAGCATATCGCTGCTGTCGGGACAAAACCTCATAACTCCAAAAACCCAACTTTTCAGCAGATGAAAAAAACGAACACAGATTTGAGGGTGAATAGAGTTAGGAGGTTTAGACAGATGATCGGTTTAATGCTTTCCCATTGTTTAAACTTTGTAAAACCAACACACACATATGGAGGATGATCTACGGAGATGATTTATATAATAAAAAAAATATTTAAAAAATGGAGTTATGCGGTTTTGTCCCGACAGCAGCGATATCAAACCCACGCTCTTGACTGCATACGCCAATTCAACTAGCGGGACACTGAGAAACGACCTCCGACGCAGAACGTCTGAGGCAAACAACCCCAAACCCACATTAGAAGCAATTTTCTTATTAGTCTTGGATTATGGTGATCTATAGACATGCTGAGGCCTCAACCCTTCAATCCCCGGACTCTGCATATCACTGCCCTCAGATACTGATAAGACACTCATCACAGTGTCCTTTATGAGAAGGTTGGTTGGTTCTCTCTGACGGAGAGGCGCAACAAACACTGGTATTTGTTCATTTCTAAGTCTATTATTGGTAAGCTACCTCCTTATACAACATCATTATTGGAATGGAATGTTGGAACATATGGAACCCGTTATAGTGACTGGCAGGTCCGTAAGGTCCCCTGAGCTTTCTCGGAACAAGGTAAATCTGCATTTTGCTATGATTCCCCTAGCTTATGGAATGAACTCCAACAGTCCTTAAAGCTTGAGATTCTGTTGCAGAGTTTAAGACCTTGATCTCCAACCTTTGTCAATCAAGTTGTGCATGTTTTAATTGATTTGTTCTCCTTACCTTTTGCCTCGCCTTGTTGTCTCATTGTTATAAGACCCTTTTTTTTCTTTTTGTATGTACACTCGACGTGACTGTAAATGATGGATACCTCAGTTGCCTTTGAGTTTAAATAAAGATTTCCAATTAAATGAAATTACTATTTCTGGCAGTCTGGGAAGTGTGTATTGTGCTTTACTCATCAACCGGAGTCCTACAGAACCTTATTGATGGTTAAGACAATTGGTTTGATACTATGTAAGTTTCGCAAAATTCACATACAGAACACATAGGCTGTGTCCCCAAGTGACCAGTTTTTTCAGTGCTGGCTGTTTTCTGAGGTGTCGATGGAAACACCATGTTATTAGCGCAGAGAGCTCAGCATGCTTTCAGTGCTTGAAACTGAAAATATTTAAACTTTTTTTTGTTTGTTAATAGAGCGGCGCGCTTCTAATGGGTTTTCAATAGTTCCCTAGCAACAGGAGCAGCCATGACCGGCGCTTCCCTCAAGCATCTGTTCGGTGCTGGACCCTAAAAACAAAGCTCCCCTGTGGACACGCAGGCATAAGCCACAGCTGATATGTCACTTATGATTATGCTTAAGGTTGCTAAAAATAAGATAAGTTATTTCTTTATTGATCTCCTTGGGGAAATTCAGGCTTCATAGCAGCACAGGGGAGGGGGGGGGGGGGTACAGGTATGGGGTAATAAAATAAATACATAAATATAGGCAATAAAATGTAATCTGAATATAAAATATGAGAAAATTAAATAGTATAAACAAACGCTGCAGGTGAGAGTCTGTAAACCCCATCGGTCACAATATACGTTACAATAAATAGACAATTAAAAAAACAATTTATACGAATATATAATATGAGTAAAAGTAAACATCATGCATCGGAGCAATACGGCTGTACTGAAAACATGTCTCACCATAACACTCTTGCTGTTGAGATAGTGGCGAGGGATCATGGGCTCCAGCGTGTGCAAGAAGGCCATCCCACAGGCGATGTCCAGGGCAAACTTCACCGCCTGCGTCTGGTCCACCACGAAGTCTGACGAAGAACAGAGAATACCAGCTGTTTCAGCCCTTCGCTCTCTTCCCAGAGACGGAGTGTGGTCATTATAAACCTGTTAGTTATGACTAGGGCTGGGAGGTGAACTGAAGGTATACCATCTTGGATCCATGAAAAGGTATGGATTTTTACTATATCGTCCATGATATAATACATATTGTAAATAAATAAATATATATACACAAACTGTATATTTTTAAGTTACTGTATACGTTTTAAGTTCTTTGCAGCAGTATTTAAAAAGTTAAAGAAAATACCATTTTGAATGAAATAGGACCATGACAATTGTATTACAAGATAATAAAAAATGTAAATGTCATACTGCGATGAAAACTATACCGCCACATATAATTATATACCGTCAAAACTAAGGAAAATATTGTAATCTGATATTTTGGTCATATCGTCCCAGCCCTAGTTATGGCTACTTGTAGAGAGAGATAAGACCACACTCTGACAAACACCGTATCTGCAGCATACAGATCCAGGAAGTCCTGCACTGTATACCACAGATCCAGGAAGTCCTGCATGGTATACCACAGATCCAGGAAGTCCTGCACTGTATCCCACAGATCCAGGAAGTCCTGCACTGTATCCCACAGATCCAGGAAGTCCTGCACGGTATACCACAGATCCAGGAAGTCCTGCATGGTATCCAGGAAGTCCTGCACTGTATACCACAGATCCAGGAAGTCCTGCACTGTATACCACAGATCCAGGAAGTCCTGCACTGTATACCACAGATCCAGGAAGTCCTGCACTGTATCCCACAGATCCAGGCGCATCACAGTAACCGGTGAGAGGATTGGGTGAGCAGAGAGAGAGAGATAGAGAGATAGAGAGAGAGAGAGAGAGAGAGAGAGACAGAGACAGAGACACAGAGAGACACGGAGAGAGAGACACAGAGAGAGACACGGAGAGAGAGACACAGAGAGAGAGCGAGAGAGAGTACTCACTAGTGCCCTCATGCAGCACGTTGTAGAGGGAGCCGTAAGGCATCCAGTGTGTGATGATGATGGGGTGGGGGGCGGGAGGAGACTGACATCCTCCCAACATGGGCAGCACATTCGGGTGGGAAAATATCCTGGGGTGGGCCCAAGAGGGAGGGACAGGAAGGAAGAGGAAGACGGACCCCCCAAAAAACAGAGAGACACACACAGAGGAATGGACGTAAACAGGAGGTTTGTTCGAGGCACAACCCAAAGAGAAAATAATAATGTGCCAAAAAAAAAGAGATTGGATCAACACGGTGCAAAACAGACACATGGATGACTGTACAAACGGGGGGGGGGGGGGGGGGGGGGGGGGCGGTGAAGCAGAGCGATGGTGAAGCACTGACCTGAGTTTGGGATACTCCTCGTTGAAGTCTCTGCTCTTCCTCGTGGTCCAGTCACGAACCTTCAGCACCTTCACGATGATCTCGTTCCCTTGCCAGCGCCCTTGCCACAGCTACGGGAGGCCATGAGATAAGAAGGCAAAGACACATCGGCGGTTTAGTCAGAGAAACCACAGGGATGAACCACGTTAAAGGAATAGTCACTACAAAGAAACTAAAATGTATTCATTCATAAAAAAAAACACATACTTCTCCAGACTGGTTCTCGTTTAGCCTTTGCACGAGAGAGAGCTGTTTGAAGTCGATGCCCGCATGTTTGTTCAAAGTGCCATTACCTGGAAACGTAAAATTAAGACAAGCTAAAGAAACCAGCTAAAAAAAGAGCCAAAAGCCATATTATTATTGCGGAATTTAGCACACGATTTTAAACACTGCAAGGCAGTGGACATTTCAGAAGCCAGATTAGGGATTGCCAGGAAGACCACTGTGGAACCTGCCCCCACCCAGCCTCCATGCGTGCTACACAGCCTTATATTCCAAACAAGTGATGGTGACTAGCCCGCTGATAAATGACCGTCTGTGAGACTTACGGGGTCGAGTTCTGGTGGTGCCTTTCCAGAATGTGTCCTTGAAGGGAACCTTGGTCAAACTCTGGCCCAATGTCTCTGCCTTCTCTGGGCAGAGGAGACACAGAATGCAAATCAGACAAATCGATTAATAAACCGCAAAATGCTCGATCCGGACCGCCAACCTCAGCAGAACTCGGAAGAATCAGTGAATAATTGTCATATTGAGCGCCGTCTGTATGGACAGGTGAGGTTGGCTGTGTGGATCGAGTGTAAAACATCCATCAAGATGCAGTTCAAACTGATGTGTCGAGTGGTTCAGTGGTGATGGGAATACCTTTGAGGAGTTCTCGTAAGTGGGGTTTGGCTTTGTCCATGGGGGTCTCTCCATATTTGTTACAGATGCTCACCTGAGCCCCATTCATCAGCAAGTCCTGAGGAAGAGATGCAAAAATCGCTGAGATGCATATTGACTAAGCCTCTAAAAAGCCTGAGTAGTGAGTACTAATCTAGAGTCAGCTTGAGCCTAGTCGTTTGAATTAGGCCAGAAGGAGAAGTGATCCAAGTGACTACCAAATGTAATAATTTTGAAAGCCCCTTGAATATTGAATATTACTATAATGAAGAGCACTGCTCTGTTGTAATCCAAAATGTAACTATTTTATATGTTAAATACCCTGTTGTATGTCTGCTCCATTTTATAATTCAAAATTGAACTATTTTATCACACGTTTTACTTCTTACTGATGCACTGCTTTGTTGTATGTTAAATACCCTGTTGTATGTCCGTTCTATTTTATAATGTTTAGACAATTTTTAAACAGAATCATTTTAAACTATTTTTATTATTTGTATTACTGAATGAAACTGTAAACAGATAACCTATTGGGATGCTATATCCTAATGTGAAACACTGTGATTTACCTCTATCTTTTTCATGCTCGCTTATGCCTGTATTTATTTTACTGTTGTGAAGCACTTTGAACTGCAACTTCTGTATGAAAAGTGCTATACAAATAAAGTTATTATTATTATCCTAGTCACTGACCCCAGATCAGCACATGGCCCTGATGGCAATCATAGTAGGCATTACAAAGAAACAAACAAAGACATATTCCAGTAACGACCACCAGGGGGGGGAGGCACTGACCTCAGCCACCAGGTCCTGGCCCCAGAAGCAGGCATAATGCAGTGGTGTGTTGCCGTGTTCATTGGCAGTGTTGGTGTCTGCTTTGCACTGGATTAGCTGAAAGACAGAGACACACAAGATTATAAGTGAAACAAAGCGTGGCAGATGGTTGTTTGGGCTATATACAGTGATGCTATCGCCTAGCTTATGGCTGGCCTGGAGGAGGTTTCTCTTGCCTGCAGCTACATTCCAGAGGTATTGTGACACGTCTAATATTATACTAAATAACTGGCCTGCAGCGGTTCAGAAAGAGACACCCTAAAGCGGGCGCGTCACACTTTTGGCATCAGATACTGTAGGCTACAATGAAAGTAAATCCTTCATACCCGGTAGGCTTCGCTTGAGGGTAGCGAATGTAATCATTTTTGGTACACACCATACTTGCTGTAAGTATGATACAACAACTTCAAAATGTAGCCTATATGAGGCTTTCAAAGACACATTTTGAAAACACCCTCAGCGACTCGAGTAGTAAACGTTGTTTTACAGCCAAGACGACATGGCAGCAGTCAAAACATCAACATTCCCCATCAGCACAGACTAACTTTGCCAGCATTCTCTCCTCTGTTCAATGACTGATCTCAGTAGCGCAAGAACCGACATGTCTTTTCTGTCTGTAGAGGGTGTTGGGGGGGGGGGGGGGGGGGGGGATTATGAACTCCGATTTCATAAGTTCCTCGGTTTTATAAGTTATGACTTATGAGGCAATAATTTAATTGGGGAAAAAACGGTTGAGAATAACGTGCAACATGGGAATCAAGCGGCAGTCATGAATATACCAACTAGTATCTGGAACCATGTGTATGAAAACAACTCTGATCCGAGACAGAGTTTAGCTTTAAAGTCATAGGAACGTTATGATCATGTGACCTAACCACCAGTAATCCTAGATCAGCAGTCCTATTCCTAGAAGCTTAACTGGTCTCCGATCAGAGACGTTTGTGTGCATTCAAATCAATACTACCCGGTATTGAAAAATATTGAGAGAAATAATAATCTTTCAATATACAGTAAACAGTCACAAAATGCTGCTTTTGCAGCATTATATACTCAAACTAAAATAACTGGTGTGCTGCTCAACTGAAATGCCATAAATCACAAACCTGGAGCAAATAGAGTAGTCAGCAGCACTGACAAATAAGAATGAATACCTTTTATTAATGCAGAGCAGCAGGAATCACGTTTCAGGCCTAGGTTTTCCTCAGCATTACTCTGTGGAAAAGCCCAGGGCTGAAACCCATCTGTGATTACTGCTGCTGCACATTAAAGAGGGCTTTTTACAGAATGAGTTGTCCCAACACTGAGAAAATATTAAATATGTGCATTGTGCCTTTTCTGCGGTTCAACTGTGGCAAGAACCCTCTTGAAACAAGCAAGAACTACAGCCACAATCGCCGTTGTTATTAAGACCTCACATACGTGTATGTGCATTGTGCGTGTGAAGATATCATGAAATATGCACGAACAAGATGGGTGCTTGCGTGTAAATCGTCTCTACCTAAAAGATGTTTCCGACAACATTTAAATGTTTTACGGTAACATTGCTATGCTATTGCTTTATCTCGAGTCATATTTGATATGCAACTTTTAGTCCGATAGTTGGATCTGAATTTTGCTAAGAATTAAGCAAAAAACTGAAAAGACATGTTTCGGGGAACTCAAAAGACGTATATTAACTTGTTGAAAAGGACTAAAATAGGTCCCCTTTAATAAAGGTATTACATTCTTATTGGCGAGTGCCGACAACTCCGTTTGCAGCATTACATACTACCAGTGTTATTGTATCCAACATGACTTGACTGACAAATAAACTCCAAGCTTAAAAAGAAAAACTAAAAAGGTATCAGCATCTGTATTGTTGTTGGAAACATTTTCAAACAGTAGCCTCGGTGTGTTTCAGCCCCACCTTGGCCACGATGTCACGGTGTCCGTGGCTGGAGGCCAGGTGCAGGGGAGTGTCGTCTCCGCGGTTCATGACGTTGATGCGGGCGCCCCTCATGATGAGCATGTCCACCACGCTGGAGCGGCCCTCCCTGCAGGCCCAGTGGAGAGGACTGAAGCCGTGGTCGTCCCTGGGAGGGAGGAGACAACACAGCACAGGTTACACATTAGGCCCAGTGGAGAGGACTGAAGCCGTGGTCGTCCCTGGGAGGGAGGAGACAACAGCACAGGTCGGTCACACATTAGGCCCAGTGGAGAGGACTGAAGCCGTGGTCGTCCCTGGGAGGGAGGAGACAACACAGCACAGGTTACACATTAGGCCCAGTGGAGAGGACTGAAGCCGTGGTCGTCCCTGGGAGGGAGGAGAAAACAGCACAGGTCGGTCACACATAAGGCCCAGTGGAGAGGACTGAAGCTGTGGTCGTCCCTGGGAGGGAGGAGACAGCGTACACATTAGGCCTGTGCTGTAGGAGTACGTGTGGGACTACAGCACAGTTATCAACGAACACACGAGGGAGGAGAGGTTAAAACTAGAGATGCCCCCGAACACCATCTGCAGATATTCAGTGTGAATATGAGATTGGTGATTGTTAATTGTACATAATTCACCCACGGAACTATTGTTAGAAACAAGAGTTCCGCCCGAACATTATACCTGGTGATGGCACTACCTGCCATCACAGGTCAGTCGACTGCAAGCAACGTAGTTGCGAGCGAACGCTTGCAAAAATGTGTTAAAAAAAACAAAACAAACGTCTTTGATAGCTTCTTTGCAACGGGGAAATACCATACTTAAAATATGGGTTTATCGCAACAGGTGACTCTCGCGTGTTGACATGGCAACACGCGGTAATGACGCAACTTTGTTCAAGTCGCAGAAGATAAAGTAGTTGCATTCAATGCGAGTGGACATTTGACAAGGAGTCGGACATGTTTCAAAGTTGGGATTTTGCAGGATCCGAAACAATGGGCAGGGCTGCATTATGGTGAGTTGTGTTTTAATAATAATAATACATTCGATTTATAATACACCCGCTGAAGTTCTACAAATCAAATGCCCACCCTACTGATCTGTTCATATGTTATAATAATAATAATACATTCGATTTATAATGCAAGCACCTGCATTACAATCAAATGACTGATCTGTTATGTGTTATGCACCCGAGTCTCGAGAGGCACTTTATAATAGAAAAAAGACAGTGCAAACATGTATATGTCGCTTACAGTTTATTATGCCTATGCAGCTCGTTTATTTTGACAGAGTTAAAAAAAATTCACTAGTATCATTATATTAAATTAGCGGACGTGCAGCCGGACAAGCCCTGGCTCCACGATGACCACCTCTTACAAGAGGCGCCACCGCCTGGGAAAATGCGTATTGCACACCTGGTATTAGAAGAAGAAAAAAAAGTAGGGGGGCGACATCACTGACCACGCCCCCTAATATGTCCCCCCCACCACTAGCAACAAAGTTACGCCACTGCTTCCAGTACCCTCAATAAATGCAATAGTATCAGGTTGCATGCCCCAGAAGTAAAATGTGGACCGGAGTTATTTTTTCTGATGCAAGTCCCATCGACTCCAATCCAATGATGTGCAATACCATCCGGGAGACGATAGGGGGCGGTATTTGCCCTTTTCGAGCTCAGAGCCATTCCCAATGATAACGTCAGGCTGGATGGATGAAAAATGAATGGATATTGCTAATAAAAGAAATAACGATTAAATAACAAACGTTATTGGCACACAACGCATGGCGAGTTAGGACGAGAAATCTCGTTGTTGGCAACCAAAGTGTTAATACAAGCCTTTAAGTGTGCTCTCAAAGAGTTTATACATAGACCTAAAAGAGAGAGATGACAGCATGCAGTGGGTGTGTGCGATTTAGTGTTGCGGTGCACAGCTGGGAGGACGTAATGGGGAAGTTGTGAAAGCAGAAGATTGTGTCAGATATGACACATCTCTCGTCTATTCTTAAAAAAAAATAAAGGGAAGTCTGCTATGAAGGACAGACAAATTGGCTGCCAGCATCCGTGTCATTGTCATTGTGACAACACGTGTAGGACAGTGGGCATCAATGACAGCACAGAGTGACTGATAGGATGCCTTGCCTCCTCACAGCACAGAGAGAGAGAGAGACTGAGCACTGACTGTATTACAACAGTGAGCCAAGCATTCTCTGCAGTCCTTATAAGGTTGAGGGAGACTTCCTTCACACACACACTCCCCAGCTGCCGTATGTCATCCTGCATTTCTCTTGGCCCCCGCCTCCTTCCTCTACACTCTTCCCTCCCTGGTCTTCATCACCTCCTCCGCCTCCACTCCTCCCTCTGTCATCACAACTGCTCCAGCCTCCAGTTAGGGAAACACGGATATACTGCATCAGCGGACAATCGCCAATCAGCCAACTTTGGGCTTTCGTTAACGCTTTCACTACCACACTACAAAGGGTTGACCAGTGTTTCCCCTGAAAAAAAAATTCAGCAGCGGTGCTGTGCCTCTTGTGGGGTCCGGGGGCATGCCCCGCCCCCCTTTTTTTTTACATTTTAAAGTTAAATGTATCAATCAAATAAAGAGGCTAGATCTATGATGAACTTTGTGCTCAAAACACAAAATCGACTAGACTGCAGTGCTTTCTCCCTGCAGCCTTTTCCTCAGGTCAGTCTTTTACATTAAGCACCCCCCACAGCCCAAATGAAATGATAAAAATAAGAAAATAAAAAACATTATAATTTTTTTTTTTTTTTCTTTTTTTAATAGTCTAGTTCATAGCAGCGGCGGTCCTAATTCAGCGCTGCGCCGCTGCTGAATGCATATAGGGGAAACACTGGTTGACCCTTTGACTACCACACTACAGAAGGTTAACCCTTTCACCACACTACCAGTCACTAAATCTCGAGTCCCCAGTGTTAGAGTCCAAGTCACCAAAGAAGAGCCTGAGTCGAGTCCACATTACCCTAGTCCAAGTCATCAAGGTTGAGTCCACTCCACTCTGGCAGTCAAAGAGCTGACATACATTAACACATTCGGGGCCATTGGGATTAGACGGGGCCCACTCTATACGGCCAGCATATCAAAACAAACTTTCATTGTGCGTGAGGCTGTTTGTAGAGCTAAATCTATACTTTATATTATTGCTATCTGTCCATTCTCATTGTCAATTGACACTATAAACCATCCCTTCAATATGCCTTAAATAAATAATTTGTTCATCAATACATTCCCATTTTATAGCGTCTTGAATATGAATGTTATAGCAGAATGTCCTGGGGTATTTCCTGGAACGCGAGATATAGCCTATAGGGTGCTGCTAAGTAGGGATGTCCCGAGAAGATCGGGATCGAAATTATTTCTTTTTACACTTTTTTTTTATTCAACAAACATGACCATGTTCACGTCTTAAACTCATACTGATGCCTTAGTTTTGGTTTTAAATTGCATATCATCATTAATTTATTTATTGTCACACAGAGCAGAAGAATTTTGCCAAAAAAACGCATTTCCTTTGATTTAATTATACATCAAATGATTTATGTCAAGGATGAGGGACATCCACTAGTTGATTTTTTACAGACGATGGCACCATTGCTCTCATGAAGCAGCAGGTTGGAGGCGGAGTTTTTAGATTACTCCGGTTGCAATGCCTCGCTTGAATGAAGTTAACTTTTCACCTGGATAACGTCAACCTGCAGCCGACCAGTGGGAGGCATAGTCTAGCAACGTTCGAGACAGGGGAGGGGAGAATTGAAGGAAGAATTGGCGAGGCGAAATTGGGATGGGAGAAAAATAGAAAAAAGATATATTATACCGTACTTTTCGCACTATAAGCCGCAGCAGCTAAATTGAATAATGTGTACATATATAAGCCGCACTGGACTATAAGCCGCATGTGTTTTTTTTTTGGTCTTTTTCCCCCTCCATTTTCCTCCGATTTTCTCCCATCCCAATGTTAGTCGTATGCCAATTCCCAGTCCCTTCCTGGTCGCTGCGCACTTACCCCCCCACAGTCAGATCATCTGGGAGAGTGGAGGCTACCACGTGCTTCCTCCGACACACGTCCAGCCAATCACCGCTTCTTTTCACCTGGCAGCGCGGATTCTCATCGAGAGGGCGTAGCGTGTGGGAGGACCACACTATCCCCCTCGAGTCCTATCCGCGCTTAGCAGGCGCCCCGACCGAACTGTAGGAGTCGCTGTTTACAACGACCCGGACCCACCCCGCCAGCTTCTCCCACCCTCTAATACAGCCAATTGTATTAGTGCAGACGGCCAGCCAAGCTGGTGACAACCCCGGAGCTGTGAGCTGGATTCGAACAGGCGAATCCAGCTCACAGCTCTGGGGCTGGTGACGAACGCAATCTCCGCTCGGCCACCTAACCGCCTACAAGCCGCATGTGTTTTAATGTTTAATTACCATATGTAAGGAGTGGAGTCTGCGGCTTAATTTGACTCAACGCGGGAAACCTCACCCGGCCCGGACACGGAAAGGATTGACAGATTGATTGCTCTTTCTCGATTCTGTGAGTGGTGGTGCATGGCCGTTCTTATATTGAGCTTTAAGTTCCCACCTCTACAGAGAATGACTCCCATTGGGACACAATACTGTCGGACAAATAACATTAACTCATTTACAAGTTGTATTAAGTTTAGCAAATAAGGGAACAGATAAATAACATTTCAATGCAGTAAAAAAAGCAATATTTTGATTTTCGGGTTTTGTCCACATATAAGCCGCACCGTTATATAAGCCGCAGGGTCGAAAAATGGGGAAAAAAGCCGCGGCTTATAGTCCGAAAAGTACGGTATATATATATATTTTTTTTTTTATTATTATAATTTTTATCCGTTACTAATGTGAAAGATCGGATCGGGAAAGATTGGTATCGGTAGATACTAAAAATCACATGATCGGGAGCAAAACAATTTGATCGGGACAGGGGACATCCCTAGTGCTAAGCTAATAACGTTAAATCGAATGGCATTTCGGCTATAGACAAGCTAGAGCTAAAACTCAAAATGCATATTGTCGGTATCATGGTCCACCATGAATGCATGAAAGGGGGGGGGGGGGGGGACGTCGTTTCTGATTATTGATTACCAATAACGGCATTAGCCTCAGTAGCCTTATTCGCTGACCGGGTGGATGGCTATGAGAGCAAGGCCCGATCGTGCTGTAATTGACGTCAAATTGCTCTTACCTGTGGCCGGTTGGACTGCAAAAAGGATTTCCCAGTTATCGATCGCCATCTGGTAGATCCATATGTCCATTAGCTGATGATATATTCCTTTACTGCATACTGAATTCAGCGTCCCAAAAACTATTCCAGGACATCGGCTACACGCATAGCTTTAGGCTAACAGAAAAGTCCATTCATAATACAATTTAAAAAAAAAATCTGTAACAGGGAACACTGCATTATCGAGACAGCGCCCCTACGAGGATCTGGCCAGTAATACACTTTTCCGAATTCCAAGAGTAGGGTAAATCTGCAGTGCCGCTCGGTGACATTGAGTAGGATATTACAATGGAATAAAAGCCAAAACAACCTTAACACGTATATATACATGTGGTTGGCCCTTTAAGCATGGCGCCGAAACACGTATATATACACGTGGTTGGCCCCGAATGTGTTAAACAGAAATGACAGCGGTAGGGCTGGGCGATATGGCCAAGGATTTGATCACGATAACATTTTTCATATCGTTCGATATCGATTTTTATTTTTTTTGTATTTTATTTTTTTATTATTTTTTAAACAAACATGACAACACACGATAAGATATACAAGCATTATTAACAGTGCACATCCAATGAAATCACCATTTAGTTAAATGCATTATACAGGATATACCCCTAATACCTGCTATCTAATACCCTACACACATGCTCTAGCTCGTACCCCCCCCTCTCGGACCCCCCATTGGATAATCCATCCATTATCCCTCGCTCCTAACCAGACACTACCATTATATGCTAGCTTTTATTCTCTCCACCACTTCTAACCACATTGTCATTTTGGATTCATTGAGACCCAAAATTCTTGCTGTAGATATTTCTTGATAAATCACATCGAGATATGTAATAATCCATTACAATCCAATTTTTTTCCGGTTGGAACCATCGTGATGCTATCAGCTTTTTAGCCACTGTGATACCCGATAAAACCAATCTCTTTAGCTGTGGATGTACTGCACACTCAAAAACATCATTCAGCAGTAATACAGAGGGGTGTACAGGTATATTCAGAGTTAAGAGATTTGATAATTGCTGGGTCACCTCTTTCCATAACGATATCGATATTTCTATTAGCATTAAAAAATATTTTTTATTATTATTTAAACAAATGTATGTTTATTTTGCAGCAATTCTTTGTAGTTGCTGCCATGTTTAGTGTTACAGCCCCTCACACTCAGTTATCAGGCTACAGCTGGTTTGAAAGCGAAAGTACCAAAAAAAGTGGCTGTGGCTCCAGGGGAGTTGAACAGTTCTGACTCTGCTAGTTTCTTTTCCCATCTTTTGGTGCTTTTTTGGTGGACAAACCACCGCACAAATGCACCGTGACTCGCGACTGGAGACTAGCTCTGCTAGCACATATAGCCTACTGTGTGTACAGACGGTTTCAAACTGTATTTTAAATTAGAAAGCAAACTAAATAAATGGACAAGAGAAAAATAAATCAATTTGGTCAGTATTGTCATTTGGACAAGCAAAGCCATTGCTTTAAGTTGCAGGCAAAGACAAGTCTGTCCACCGTCTCTGGTTTTAAAGCTGCCCTGTTGCAGGTCACAATACAAATAAATGTATTAGTAGCAAAGATTAGAATATATCGCAATAATTATCGTTTCATCGTCCAGCCCTACACAGTGGCCAAAGACATGCACTCCCACTAGCCATCAATATCTTATGCCAAATGATTAGGGCCCATTACAATTTTTTTTTTTATAAATAACTATTTATCAATTAACAAGTCAAGAGTCCTCGTCTGCACCTTCCGAGTCCGAATGCAGTCAATGCTCGAGTCCAACTAATCAGTGCTCAAGTCAAGTCACTCGAGCACTGCACACTAGAAAGGGTTAACCCTTTTCACTACCACTACAAAGGGTTAACCCTTTCAATACCACACTACAAAGGGTTAACCCTTCCACTACCACATTACAGAGGGTTGACCCTTCCACTACCACACTACAAAGGGTTAACCCTTTTCACTAGGGATGCCCCGATCGGTATCGGCCGATATTCAGTATAAATATGAGATTGGGGAATTCCAATAATGCTTTCTAGTCGCCGATTGCAAAAACCGATCGATGACGAGCACGAAAAACATGATCCAATTCTCAGCGGAGTTGGAATCTCACGTCTTCTCTCCTACAGCAAGTTGTTGACACACACACGCTGTGCAGTGCACGCATTGCCCCTCCCCTCACAGACCCGTCTAGTCAACAAATCCTCTCATTCGCTCCGAAGATGGCAAGAGACGAGTGCAGCTCCTCTTTCAATATCACTGAAGCATTAAACAAAATGGCCCAGTAAACTATTCACGTTAGTTTAATACATGAGGCGTTGTCTAACGTCATCTAGCTGGCTAGCTACTGATGGCTCATAATATCAATGTCTGATAACATCATTGGCATTCATTTTTGCAGCTGTTGGCTAGCGTTGGCTAACTAGCTATCGTTCTTCATAGCTGTAACTGAACGCCAATGATGTTAGCCTTATGTGATCTTATGAGTTTCAGTTCATAGGAAAATACTTTGATTATAATGGTCAGAAGTAAATTAACTTAGATGCTGTTATGCTTAACACCCAGTACTATTCACTTTACGTCATTTCTAAGATTAGATTAGATAATTTAGTCCGGACTTTGAGAATGCCTGTGTTAGACCTAGTGTTGTCACGATACTGGAATTTCGAACTTCGATACGATACCTTGAAAAGTATCGATATTCGATACCATAGGGAAAAAGGTTCAATCTTAAAATGTAAAAAAAAAATATATATATATAAAATATTTTATTTATAAATTTTGCTTTTGTTGCTGGTTGATTCTCCTCAGCTTCTCTCTGGTACTATAAGATAAATATAACACTTTTAAAACCCTTTGTTTATCTTTAGATCACACATTTAAAAATAACTGTTCATCTCACTTCAATAATTTTTATTGCAGAACATGGTATTTTCTCAAGCAGACAGATGTAAACACTAATCTGTGTTGCATGTACCTGACAAACTGAACTGTTTGTATTAGTCATATTCCGACTTAACTGAATGTGTGTGTGTGTGTGTGTGTGTGTGTACTACTGTACTATTACAGGTATTGAAATGAACAATGCAACTTCCTTATACAAATTCTTTTATTTTTTATGAATAATTAAATATCGATATTTTGGGAAATGAGTATTGAAACAGTTTTAAATATTCAGAATCGATATGTATCGATTTTTCGATATTTTTGGCAACACTAGTTAGACCTACAGTATAATCAGTGTTGCGATGCTCATTTCAACACTGGTTGCACGCACGCTAATGACGCCACGTGCACGCACGCTCCCAGGCGCATGCGCATAAATGTTCCCTCGCATAAGGACAGACTAAAAACAGTGCCTAATTGCCTCTACGAATGGAATGTAACACCTGACGACCGGCGCTATTGATATGCAAAGTAGCCAGGTAGGTACTGCAAGATTGGCGCATCAGTCGAGTGCAGCACATTCCTGTGTGCACACGCGTGCGTGTGCATGCACGCGCTTCTGCTCACTGGTTGCACGGAGTGCAACCTCGTCCCATGAGCAACGCATCACTGAGTATAATACTGCCAGCTGCTATAACAAAACCAAAAACGATCAGTATCGGCCAATATGGCTCATAGACGATCGGTGACAAAAAACATGATCGGGACATCCCTACCTTTCACTACCACACTACAAAGGGTGGACCGGCATGATAAGCATACCTGAAAACCCATTATGGACCTGCATGATAAGCATACCTGAAAACCCATCCTGGACCTGCATTTATACCAAAATACTACAATAATCAGTAGGGAGAAAGAAAACGCTCCCTCCCTCTTATCTCTCTTTCCCTAGTCTACACTGTCTGGTAGTCCATCCATCCTCTCCATTACAAGGGAACAGCTGGATGATGATGGTGATTATGATAGTGATTCTTTGCATTTTCCACGCTCATCTGTGAACTTTGATATTTGATAAAGGCTTCACACACAGGCTTTCTATTTAGCACAACCCTCGGCATGTAATGAAGTAATTATACACTTGCTCTGACATGATGAGGGACAAGAAGAGTGCATAATGTTTTCATCTAACAGAGAACTGAGGGAGTATTGTGATGCGAGGAGGAATCTAAACCCACTGCCCTCTTGCATGCAGGCACATGCTCACACACACACACAAGCTTACACACATAGGGCAGTGTTCCAGTAAAAACATCAGAATCCAGTAGAGACCCTCAGTCCCCAGACACTCATTCATCTGTGCGTCTGGGTGACCTGCTTGAGAGACACTAGACCTGCTCTGGGTGCAATTTCCTCTTGCATTAAGAAGAGGTCACAGCCTTCTAATTAATGAGCTTAGGACGGTCAAGGCAAGCAGAAGTCGTCCCAGTAAATAATGTGTAAATACCAGACTCATCTGTATTCTGAAGCGGAAATCGACCCAGAAATACAATTAAACCCTTGCACTGAAGAACCATTATAAGCCTAGCTAACCCAACCCAAAAAAGATTGGCTGAAGAAACGTCTTGGTTTTGTGCATAGATCACAATCATCAATGAATTCATCATCTTGTAATAAGATCATCAAATGAGCATTTCCTGGTTGATAACACGATAACAGTGGGCAAAAGTGAACAATAGTAATCCTGCAAACATAAGACTGTTCTGACGGCACAATGTTGATGTAACTTAGTAAGTAAATCAACTACAATACAAGGTTCAAGATAGCATGTCCATGTTGTAAACTGGTGCCAGTCTCCGAGCAGCAAACCAGTGTAGAATCTCCATTGTGCGTTCAAACTAAAAGGGTGTAACCCAAATATTGATTTCAATGGAAAATGGTAGTAATGAATTCAAATAAAATACTTGTCATTGACCGATTCAAATAATATTTGAGAATATTGGCCTCCTGTGAACCTAAGTTTTATCCAAATTGGATCAGAAGTGTAGGAAGACACACAGACCGGAGCGATCACAATACCCCTCCGCAGTGCTCCTTGCATGTGGGTGTAAAAATAGAACCTAAATCTCCAATCTATGATGTTATCCAGAGGTAACATCTAGGAGTTGCTCCATTGCCAAGGAATAGGAGACCGACCGGACTGAGAATGTTTGTTATGAACCAAAAATGGGCACTGATATCTCTAATAAAAACAACCTTGGCCTGGACACAACCCCAAGAAGACAATGGATTTTGTTTGCAAGTCAAGAATATTGGGGCATCTTAGAATAGCTCTGCAGGCAGCAACGTGGGGTTTAGGGGCCCCAATCTGTCCCAGTGAGCAGCCGCTATTACAGGGGGCTTGGGAGCCAGGGTCCCCCCCCCCCCTTCAACCTCCTCCTGCTGCTGGCTGGGGTTTTATTTCAAGCACTCCCACCTGCCAACAGCGCTCAGACTGGCAGACCAAGAGTCCAGGGAAGAGCCCCCTGTCTGGAAGCCTGTGCACTGACACCGCCTCCCGCTCACATAACAAGGAGGGGGGGGGGGGGGGGGGGTAGATTCACTTTTCAGGAGATCACACCCACACAGCAAAGGCACCAACCCAACAATCAAACCAGTCATACAAAGAGAGGAAGAGTCTGGTTCCCAGTTAAGGGCAGGCTAGGCTTAAAAGTCAAATGACCTTGATGACTGTGAGGCCACATGACACACCAGCACCGCTCCAGGGTGGAAATTAACACCAGTCAGCACTGCAGCCAAATGCTGCCAAGTTTGTCTACTCGACTAGACACTTTGGCAGGTAAACAGCTGTTATACAATTCAATTTGGCTGGTCGAATAATGAAAGTGTTTGAATTCATTAATCAGCTAGAGTAGCTGGTGGCTGAAAACATTAGGTTTCCTGTCCTGCACTGGAGACTAGAGAATAGTAGGACTACTAGCAGAAGGCTGCAGAGGGAGCCGAGAGAGCCCAGGATGACCCGACCCCCCCCCCCCCCCCCGGGAAAAAGTCTGCTGCCCCGTTTCATGGGTGAAACACAGGCAGGGCTATAAGAGTTAAATATAAATAGATAAATCACCCTGTAAATCCATCGCCTCACCTAACAAGGAACCCCAAAACTGAGCCACATGGTAAACAGGGCTGGGCGATAGCAAACATCACGAGGGCTTTTTGTTTAGGTATGGAAAGTCCAGATCAGTGCATCGAACTGAAATGCATGGTAATGTAAAATGATGACATTAAAAAACTAAATTTCAACTGACACTCAAATATTTCAGAAATCATTTTAGGTCAGAAATACGACTTCTTATACATATGAATATTTGTCTTATCATTAATTCAGACAACAAGATGGTGTGAATTAAGAGAAAGGGTCCCAACGAGCCAAACACTCAACACTGGGATTCGACCTTGGATGTAAGATACATTTTAAGTATAAAGAGATGGATAGCCACCATTACCATGTATTACACGATCCTACGGCAGCCGAAATAGCTCTCCGCCCACTGTTTCAAAACCAAACAACCGAAGCGGGGCAGATCATGAGGAGTGGGGGGGGTTGGGTACTACCGAGACTCTGTGCTTAGTGTGCTACACACCATTTTCACTTCGAATTGCATTGACCTTCTATGAATGAATCTGACAAAAACAAATAACCTACACTAGAGCTAGACGATAAAAATAAATGATCAAGTATTCAGATCTAACACACAGCATGTTAAATGACCATGTGATGGCCAATAGGGGAGGGATTACACACCAAAAACACAAGTGTAGCAGGCGCTCGAAACACTCGACGGGCTTGCGAGTAACGTAAAGAAAGGGAAGACGGGACAGCGTTCTAAAATAGGCTTTAAGGAGGCATCTCTTTTTAACTCTTCAAGCGGTAGGAAACGTGAAGGGGAAATGAATGGCACTATCCAATACCACTGGGGAACGAATACAGGAAACACAGTAACGTAGGAGAGGAAGGTCATGCGTTCTTCCACAGCTTCTCGTGCATTCCTTCAGTCAAAAAAATGCAGACACACTTTCAGCTACACACACACACACAAGAAATCTCTCTCCCCCATCACAGACGTGTTCATAACCCTTCCGGTCTTGCCCACTACAATAATCTCCTCCCCCTCGCCGCTCTCTCTCTCTCTCTCTCCCTCTCATTTTGGGAGGCTGGGAGAGCGTTCCCTTGAGGGCTGCGTGTTATTCCTTGTAAGGACATTCTGCATTCCACTACTACTGACAACTGTGTAAACGTACTGACACCACGTCAGTAATGAATGACCTCACAAAACACACATTCAAGCGAGGTGGCCACCGATAGGCGTGTACTAGGCTTACGTCATAAATAAGAAACATTGGAGTGGGCCTAGATGTTTTGATCTTAGAAAAATCTAGGTATCACACAGCAACCGGGGGGGGGGGGAAATGGAAGGAACAGAGCGGATGCTTTCCTCCCACTGGGATATATATTACAGCCCATCTCGACACACCATCAGCTAATGAAAAAGGGCTACATGTGGAGCCGCATGCACTCACACCAGCTGGATCAATTTATACTACGAGTAAAAATATATACACAAACCGATAAGGACAATGAAAATGAATACGAAAAAAAACTAGTACACTAGCTTGTAAATCATCTAGCCAATCCACGCCTTCAGAGCAATAGCGTATGAATTCTATTTCTCCAAACACCGTTGCCTATACTCAATCGAGGCGGTATCTACCGCTTTCACTGCCTTACACTGTATTCAGTAGGATAGCCATGTGCAATAACACTGTATATATTACACACATGTATCTATTCTCTACCTGTATGAATTTCTCTCTCTCTCTCCCTCTCCCTACTGGTTCAATTAACGTTTAAATAGCAAAATGTTGCAGTATAAAAACGAACTTGATAGTAGTTAGTTGATGATAAACATTTAACTTCATTAGCTGAAGTATTCTAAAATCATTTAAGCCATTCCCTGTGTGTGTGTGCGCACGCACACGTCCCATATCTGGTCTTTGGAAAGACCAGATTATATCAGAGGAGTTGATAGTATTTACTGAGGATTTCCAGATAATGTTGATATTTAAACATTAAAGAAATTATTATACAAAATAAATACATTAATTTTGTATTTTCATGAAACATAAAAAAAAAAATGGTTGTAGGAACGGTTTGGGAGAGGGAGGGGTTTTATATTGTGTGTTGTGAAGTTTTAGACTTCAGAGAGAGAGAGTAAAGTACAGAAAAAATGTACCGTTGGGTCCCGGCATCGATTCCCAGGTAAAAAAGAAACATTTCCATGATCGGTGTCCCGAGCAGACAGAGTAGGCCAGATGCAAGCCGTATTTTACAATAAACCTCCATTGGGCTGCTTAATTATTATTATTTTTTCGCACATTTTATCGCAATCGCAAATATGTCAAAAAAATCGCAATTAGATTTCCCAAAATCGTGCAGCCCTATGACATACACACTGTACATGCTTTATATACTGTAAATAACAATACTGTACATACATTAGATGAGTAGCTTCGTATATATTCCATATAATCACTTGTTACACTGTATATTGTTATGCACTTTACTGTTACTGTGCACTCTTGGTTAGATGCATTTTCTTTGTACTGTAGGCCTACTTGTGCGGTGCAATGACAATAAATTTGAATCTAATGTAGTCTATTTGTTTACTCCATCCTACATCTGGGACAAATAGACGAGGTCAAAAATAGACAACTTCCTCCCAAAAAGTGTGGGAGCTCCATCAGTAGCAGCAAGCTCTCTGCCAAGCTTCTCTCTGCAGTCACCCAGGGATAAAGAAGAAGGAGGGGGGCGGCCTGGGCCGCAGAACATAACTAAATACTCAGAATTACAACCTTACGAACATGGCTTATTCTTTTGGGGGTAATGTGGAGATTCATTTGTCTTTTTAGCCATTTTCTCCATAGAGACTTCATCAAAATACAACAAAAATGCAGTAGTGTTGGAATTCCAGCAACGTGACGGCGGTCTGGAGGTAAACAAAACCGCAGGTTTTACCACGCGGTGAAATTTGCCACCATGCTTTTTGATTCATTTCATTCCCATTCCAGGGCAAGTCATGTGCTACCCGGGGACATAGGCTCGCATCTCAGGTCAGGATCACACTGGGAGTTAAGACTGAGGACAGGCTCGCCAAGGCAAAAAAATTTGTTTGTGGAAGACATCAGCAGAAGGTAAACAAACGACACTGCGATGTGAAAAGGAGAATACTGGCATTAGAGTTTTACATGAGTTTTACAGTGATGACTTTAGTTCTGTATTGCCTCTGAAGAAATGTAGAATTAAAATTGACTTAGTAGCTCCCACTGCATCTAAAACCCACTCACTCCAGAGACTACCGTCTGTATGACCTATTTATCATTGTGACAGTTGTGACTCATGTCACTAACTGAACAATCCATCTGAATCATCTTCAGAAAAATACTTTGGTGATCCCACCTCTTGGGAGATGCGACACATGCACAAACTGTTCTGGTGGAGTGTTTGGGTGGTAAATGGAATGGTAACGTTGACCAGTCTGAACTATGCATGTGTTACAACAACTACAGTTCTCGCGGGACGTGGCAGCTGTGTTCTTTCCTCCATTAACACTTTGGCTGCCATGGGTTAAATTCATTATCAACCGTAGGTTGCCGGCTCGATTTGTCTATAGAGAAAGTCCCCTTCTTTGCAGGGCTATAACTTTTTAAATTCTATTGCTACATTGCCATTATTAGGGCCCATTCAAAGTCCTATATGTATTGTTCATTGTGTAGCAACGTTAAACTTTTTCATTCACATATTCATAGTAAAGTATGGTCTAATGTATAAGTATGTTTTCATCTCTTTCTGCAGCTTTCTCCAGAACGTGATCTATAGCCCCAAATAGGGCTGGGCGATAAAACGATAACGATCGCGATAAATTATTTCCTCGAAATAAACATGAAACGTGGTCGCAAAGTTTCGATATATCGATTTTCCAAGCTTGGCTCCGTTCAGCCTCGGCTCAGCTCACTCACTAACAACAACCAACCTTACGTGATGACGTGCTACGCACAACAGCTAACAACCAATCAGTGAAGGAGATGGCCGAGATCGACGGAGACCCGGAAGGAGACCCAGAGCGGTAGGACTCACTGACACTCAACAACAAGGCTTGCTAGGCTAATTAGCTTGCACGGCGTTGTTTTATATATTTACGTGCCGAGTATGTGTGTGTGGTGAATTCTGAGGCCACGTTTATAGTAGTGGGGGTATACAGTGGTAGTCGTTTCAATATATTGTGGCGGAAGAGAGTATTTTAGTGTGATATTTAGCACATTGTCATGGAATACACAGCGTAGAAGCAACAGGCTGGCTAGGTTAACTAGCTTGCACGGCACTGTTTTATATATTTACGTGCCGAGTATGTGTGTGTTTTGAATTCTGAGGCCACGTTTATAGTAGTGGGGGTATACAGTGGTAGTCGTTTCAATATATTGTGGCGGAAGAGAGTATTTTAGTGTGATATTTAGCACATTGTCATGGAATACACCGCGTAGAAGCAACAGGCTGGCTAGGTTAACTAGCTTGCACGGCACTGTTTTATATATTTACGTGCCGAGTATGTGTGTGTTTTGAATTCTGAGGCCGTTTCAATATATTGTGGCGGAAGAGAGTATTTTAGTGTCATATTTATTGTCATGAGATACTCCGCTTGTCGGCTAACTGCTAACGTGCGAGGACTGATGACGACATCAACTCGACTTGAGACATTCGCAGCAGCATATTAGAAGTTAATTAAACTTGACAGACATTATATCGACGATAATTATCGATATCGAATTATATGAAAATAATTTTATAATTTTATCGCGATAACGTTTTTGGTCATATCGCCCAGCCCTAGCCCCAAATACATTATATTGATGATGCAATACAGTTTTATGGCAATCAGCGCGATATAAAAAATTCCAACTAGACGTACTTCTAGAAGTTACTACACGTCATCTGATGTTGACCGGATGGGCTAGGGGGCGTTTATAATTCCGTGGGCAGCGTTATACCAATCATCTAATGTGGGTCAAATGTTGATAATAGCAGTTAGTATCGAAGACGGTAACTTTACACGCTAAAACTCACCCCAGTCTCCGCGCGCCGTTGGGCGATCATCGTAGAGTAGACATTTTATCATTATGGGATGTAGATTTACCCGGTCCATCTCCAGCTTGTATAATGGTATATACGTCCAAATCATGTTGTTTATCGAGTTATTGGCAATCGATCGCTATGTAGTGTGACGAGCCAGAGTCCCGGGACATGTACCGAGTGCCCGGAAGTAATACAGCCGTCCAGCACAACCTCTACGGCACTTCCTGTTAAGCGATTGCGCCGATCGGCCACCAGATGGCGCTCCTGAACCGCCAGAGAGCTCAGTGGGTCCTCCTGGTGGATCTCAGGCCAGCGGAGGGGACATATGAATCCGATCCCAGATTTTTTTAAATATTGATATTAAAGACGCTGTAAAGTGTCTTCGGCAACTTGAGCATGGCCGGGAATGACGTGTTAAGCGTTTCCTGGCACCCAAAGTGTTAAGCCTCCTTGTTGTAAACATGGATGTTTACCTTTACCTTGTTTACAAGAAAGTACATTACCACATACAACAACAGGTGTCTTGACGACATTTTAGCCATGATGGAATAACAATGTACAAACAAGGTCTCCTTGTGGTGTTTTGGATGGATTTTAAAAGATACCTATGAAACGCTGCCAATGGGAGTTGTGCGGTAAGCTCATGCACAATAGAGAGCATCCTGACTGGTAACATCACCTCCTGGTTTGGGAATAGCACCGCACAAGACCATAGCAGACTACAGAGAGTGGCCCGTTCAGCCGAACGCACAATTGGAGGTGGGCTTCCCACTCTCCAAGACATTTACAACAAACGTTGCAGGGGTAAGGCTAAGAGAATAATCAAAGACTCTAGTCACCCAAACAACTGCCTCTTTGAACTGCTGCAGTCAGGCAAGCGATACGGAGTCTCATGGCCAGTACAGATAGACTCAGGAGCTTCTATCCCCAGGCCATCAGGATGCTCAACGACAATAACACTATGTAACAAACCATCAAATACACTCACAGCACACGTACACACTCACTTTAAATAAACTCACAGCCACCCACTTTACATTTATTGGTAAAGAGATTTGCACTACAAGTCATACCTCATTCATACCTCATTGCACCTTACCCTAAGTTGTACCCCATCCCATTTCTACATTGTACTGTATTGAAACTGTTACTTTTTTTTCTCTACTCTGTATTGTATATGTATATTGATGAACACTTTTGTTTACATACTTTTGACTTTCTATTTTATACTTTATCTATTTGTATTTGTATCTAGCACACAAAACGGAAAAAAGCATTTCATATAAAAGTATTCTGTATTTTTGTATGACAACATAAAGAAAAACTTGTAAGCACAACTATGCTAAAACTCTGAATTACTGCCAAATTTGTAAATGCAGTATTTTACTTTAAAATGTTATTTTGATCGATTCATCATCACATTGCCATTCAAACAGTAAGTATGGTGGTTCTTCCTGTGAATATTTTTTACTCCTTTCCAAATTTCTCTAACTAATAATAATTATTATTAACACATTGTCTGCCATGCAGTATGCCCATCCTTATGCCCAGTCTGCCAGTGCTGTAACCCTATGGAGATGTTTACCTTCTTTGCAGGGCTATAACCTTTTAAATATTATAGCTATATCGACATTACTATGGCCCATTCAACATCGGGTATCTATCGTTCCGGATGTGGGAACGTTATATATTTTCATTCATACATTGTCGTGTTAATACCGTCGAGAATATAAGTATGTTTTTAAGGTTTTCTGCAGTAATTCCTAAAACGCAAGTTATAGGCCCTGACGCATATGATAGATTATCAATTGGCGTTTCTTTCCTATACACGCGATATTAAAAAATTCAAATGTATATGATCAGTATACATTATGCTTCATCATGCGTGAAGGAAGGGGGGGGGGTCGTTTATAATTCCTTGATCGTCAGTAACGGCTTTATTTAGTATGGGTTGATATGTTGATCAGATGGATTGCCGTGAAATGAATAAACAATCTGGCTGAAAATAACATTATATTCCTCTTACCGTTCGCCGATGAGACTGGAGGAAAAATATTCCAATTATTTGACATCGATCTGCTAGATCCATTTCCCATTTGTATGACGCAATAAACGCCTAAATCATATTGATTATTGTGTTTCGAAAGCTATCCCATGATGCACTCGAGTGTGTATCTAGACCCACGTTACAAGATATTACTGCCGGAGGAATTTCCTCGATGCACCGAGCGCCACTTTCGGTTTGGCTTAGAGTGTAACTCACCCGATCATCCACCAGGCGGCGGTATTGAGGCGTTGCAATATCAGACAGGGTCCAGCTGCAGTCCCGGAGGGAGGCTGGATGAATTATGAATGCCATGGCGAAAAAATGAAATATTGATCCCAAAAACAAGTTAACTCGTTTCTGGCGCACAACGCATGGCGGGCAATAACGAGTACTCGGTTTTGGCGTCCAATGTGTTAAGATAAAAACAGAGAACCTCTTTAAACTAGAAACTATGCAAAAAATATTTCGATATTTTTTACATTATGCTTTAGGCAATCTTTAGTTAAAGTTTATATAAGATTTATTGGCTAGAGCTGGCCTACCATTTTGAAAAAATAAGTCATTCAGGTCCAGGTAATGTGGAATAAGGAGTGATTAGTCCAAATGTGTTCAAATGCACATTCAACTGGACTAGCAGGCCAAATAAATGGCACATTTTTGCATCTTGGAAGAGAGAAGGGGGAAAAAATTATTTTCAGTGTTGTTGACCCTTGGCTCACCCTTGATTGAGGTCATTCTCTGTGTTGTCCAACCATAAGCGAACGGCCACCGCATTGCCTTCCCGACATTGCGTGAAGATATCATCCATAGTGGCTCACTCTTCCTCCGTTACACTGGCACTCCTGAGGGCAGATGTAGGACTGGAGTGGGAGAGGAGGGACAAACGGGGGAGGCTGCCAGAGGTATTCAGAGGTGGCCTGGAGAGCATCCGTCCCTCATCTAGGACTGTCTGGACACAATCCAAGATGCTCACTGGCAATCACAATCCTAAAAGATAAACCGAAATAATCAAGATTATTTTAGCCAACCAAAGAATTCTTTAAAAAAAACTATTGTTATGGCTTGACATAGCCTATTAGCCTACCAAAACAAATCCAATTAGTTTGTGTGCAACTCGACTTAAACTCAAGCCAGGATGTTTAACAGCAACACAGCCAAGAAAGACCGGCACACAGTATTGATTGAAAACTTTATTAACAGATTGCAGAATGGGTACAGTACAGCTCAATACATACAATTGTTAAGGGGATGCAGACCAGAGAAAGACTTTCGTCTTGTTTACATCAGGGTCCCCCATTTTCAATTCATCATATACAGTACAAGACACCAGAGAGTTTTGCAATCCTATCTGCATTAACAGTAATGGGTCAGGTGGGTGTGTGCAGTTGAGCCAACTATTGCATAGTGATTCATCTGAAGCTTGAACATGATTCACGTCTGGGATAGATGACTAATAACTAACCCTTTCCCAGTCAAAAGCGGCCGTCACAAATTCAACTTTAAAAGGCAGACACAATTATTATTAACTTGCTCAGGTTATAAACATCAAAGTTTTGGGTGCCGAATTGCAAGAACGAAGAATGATGTATGCATGTATGGTCAAATGTATACTCTCTTTTCTGGACTCTTTTTGTATCACAAACAGTACTGTATTTGCAAATCTGGTATGTCATAAATGTATAGATGTAGCAGTACTGTCCATCTGTATGTCATGTATGTCATATATGTTATGATGAATTGAAAATGGGGACCCTGATGTAAACAAGACGAAAGTCTTTCTCTGGTCTGCATCCCCTTAACAATTGTGTGTATTGAGCTGTACTGTATTGTACCCATTCTGCAATCTGTTAATAAAGTTTTCAATCAATCAATCAATGGTGCACTTCAGTTGCTAGCTAGATTGATTGATTGATTGATTGATTGAAAACTTTATTAACAGATTGCAGAATGGGTACAGTACAGTACGGCTCAATACATACAATTGTAAGACTTTAGTCTTGTTTACATCAGGGTCCCCCATTTTCAATTCATCATAACATATATATGACATACATGACATACAGATGGACAGTACTGCTACATCTATACATGTATGACATACCAGATTTGCAAATACAGTATATGGTGCACTTCAGTTGCTAGCTAGCAGCTCTGCACAACACAAAATAAACGAAGTGCGGCCAAACAACGTGATCTAGTGAACACAGCCATACATTTGACTGATGACGGACTGAGCAGGTTTCTGTGTACTAATGGGGAGAGATAGTTAGCCCAAATGAGCTAACGTTAACGTTATGCTGCCCCAGGCAACAAGACATCAATGCTAACGTTAAGCTAATGGTCAGGAGGTAACCGACTGAAATGTCACATCCTGATATCAGCAACGATGAACGTTACCGTGTTGTGTATCGGAAGTGATATTAAACATGGTTTTGTTTAGCTAGGTGGCTAACTAAGTTTCAGTCAGAGGATGTTGTTTATTAACAAGCTAACTTTACTAGCCTAGTCTAGCTAAGTTAGTAGTATCTCCTGACGCCACGGTCCTATGCTTCTCTCATTGACGTTAATAAGAACCGGACACACAGACAAAACCACATCGTCCTAATAATAATACAGCTAGGAATATATACATATTGTTATGAGAACAACTTACCCGGTGTGTTCAAGTGTATTCAGGCAGGCACCAGGAGGAAAGTTCTTCTAAGCAAAATATATCTGATCTTCTCCAGAGCATTGAATGCCTTACTACAGTACCTACGTCCACACCCTCGTCGCCGTCGTTCTTTTGCGTGGTGTCGATAGAGGAGGAAATATTCGCCTTCATTTATAGCGCCCTCTATCGGAGAGCAACCCGTGTCTCCGGCATGCTCTGAAAATATCCACTCCTTCAGGCTATACTTTTCTTAATTGTTTTTTTAACACGGCCTTTTGGCATTTGGCATGATATATAAATATGCAGGGACGAGGAGTACGAGATGCATTACAGAGTTGATTGAGAAAAAGTTATTCGTTACAGGTTACAGCAGCTAATGAAAAATACAGTAATTCAATTCAAGTTTTGTTTTATTTGTCACAGTCACACATGAATGAATGAATCAAAAACTGTATTGAACAGATTGCAGAATGGGTCCAATGAATACAGTACGGCTCAATACACACAATTGGTAAGGGGGTGCAGACCAGAGAAAGGCGTTTTTCTTGTTTACACCAGGGTCCCCCATTTTCAATTCGTAGTGAATTAAGGTAAGTGAACATAAGGTACATACTTGTACATTACAGTGCAATACTTCATGGTTCTGTATGAGCCTCCTGAGATTGTGCTTCATACAGTAAAAAGTTAAAAGAATAAGGCCAAACACTATACAAAATATACAACCTAAAGTACAAAATGTAAACAATGAAGTACAGAATGCAGCTTTCTTTTTTTCTAATGGAAACATTTGGTAGGGATGTAGTGCAAATATTTTAGTAATAAATATATAACAATATGATAAGTATTTAAAGTGACACTTTAATGTTAAAAGCTATTAGATTGTTATTGAAGTAATAGAAGTTATATATTCGTATCTGGCTTATCGCGTCCCGCTCTTAAAGCCTATCGAGATACCTCTTATCTCCTGTACCTATTGTACTCCATCACGAAAACAACTTGTACACCCACACCTGACCGGGTCCCGCCTCTATGGAGGCGTAGCCTATAAGACCATGACCATGGTCACCAACACACCCTTCCTCTATTTTCGTTCCATCATATTGGATGCAGTGCACCTTATAGTAGTATGAAAAGATTAGAGAAATTGCGTAATGTTGAAAGCTTACCGGAGGTTTGCTTGCCCCTGGCATCTTCGGAGCATGTTTCAGTGACACATTGGGCCTGTGCTGATGTTTCCTCGGCTGACGGCGGCAGACCGAGGGGCAGCGTACAAGGTTTGGCTATCAAGTCGGCTTGTACAAAGGTAAGGCCTGTGTCATTAGGCATCAATGTCGGTATTGGTAATGCTGTGGAGTATGTTTCGGCGCCAGGGCCGGGGTGGCTTGGTGATCGTTCCACTGCAGTGGACGTTTTCCTGGCAATCCTGGAGCACGCTGCTAACGCTAATGCTACTACTGCTACTTCTGCTAATGCTAACGTTGACGCTGAAATGGGTCGTTGTTCTAATAATCCCCGCCGCGGGATACCGCTTTTCCCTCCTCTTACCAGCTTCATTGATGAAGGTCAGTCGGTTGTTGATGTGGAGGGTTTCGCTGAGTCCTATTTACCTTTTTTACAGGTAAACGGGCTAACACCAGGGTGCAGGCCGGGTGTACCGTGGCTACCAGGGGTGCAGTGCTGGGCAAACGCGGTCAAACGGCGTTTGGCCTTCGTCACTGAGGCCGAAGTGCGCGCATCCTATTATTATGCAAAGTCTAGGTGATAAAATGACTCGTCGCGCCACTTATCACCTAGACTTTGCATAATAATAGGATACCGACAACCAAATACAAGCCCTGTAGGTGTGGTGGGGGGTTGCTTGATCTCCCGACTTCACTGGAAGGATGAGACAAGGTGTATCATCTGTTTTGTGCGCAACAGAGGGAACATGTATGCACGTGCGCGGGCGTTTGGCCTTCGCCCATATTACGACTGCACCCCTGGTGGCTACGTAGCCAGGTAGCTTTGTTCCTGTGCCCCGGCGAGGATGAACGACGTCCCACCCGGCCGATGCTTGATAGCGAATCGGCTCGGAGGGTGGCAGTATGGACGGATGAGTTGTATACTGCTACAGGATGGTATTTAGCGGCGGCCAGTGTTATGACTCAGCTGGCTAGTTTCCTATCCACATTGGCGTCGGGTAGTAGGACTTTGGGTCCAGCCGACATTGTAAACATGGTTCATGTTTGTGGTGTTATGGAGATCTTGACTCAGTCGCAAGCTATAACTGCAGGGAGGATTAGGATGCTATCAACGTTGGTTGTTAGGCATGTTTGGTTGGAGCAATCTCCTCTTGGGGAAGAGGATAGGTTTTCTCTCCTCACGACTCCTTTTTCCACAGATAGTCTTTTTTGGCGTTCTGTGGAGGCGCAGGCGGTTGTTGATCTGGGTCCTACACCGCCTCACGCTGTGCAGCCAGAGGTGGGAGCATGGTCTCGTCAACGACTGTGGCGAGATCCTCGACAGGCGGCCATGTTTCCCCCGCCAGTGGTGCCCTGGGTGGAGAGTCAACAGGGTCCCACAAGGCCGACAGCCTTGGCGGCCGAGGGATCGGCCATTTTGGGTGAATTCGAGTTTGGTAAAACAAGCCGTCGTTACTTTGCCGCGAGCAGCCCGCTCCCCGTTCAATCCTCTCTCTGTTACCCACGGAAGCGGGGCTCTGATCGTTCTCCTTTGGCTGCGGGCCGCGAACCTTCCTTGAAGCGTATGCGGCCCCATTCTTCACTTCTCATGGGGACAGGGGCTGACACCCAGTTGATGGCTGAGCCTGGGTCTGTCCGTGAGAATGTTCCGTCTTGTGGTTCCTGCACCACACGTTGTGTGTTGGATGAGCCTGGTGTTACAGCTGCCACTAGCTACAGTGGTCAGCAGGGGGACTCGAGGCCTCTTCTGTTGAATGCACAGCAAGGGTTACCCCGGCCTCGCCTTCGCCAGGCGGGGTATCGCGCTGATGCCTCCCACTCCCGTCACAGCGGCAGTGGTCTGCAAAGGAGAGGCGAGCGTGATTTGGGTGGTAGCAATATCACTGCAGGGCTTCGGCGTGTAGGAGCCCATGGGGTCCTCATGCCTTGCGTGTCTAGCTGCGGAACAACTCCTCAGCATGCGCTAGAGGGGTGTTCAGGGGGGGGGGGGGGGTGTGTCAACCAGTTTGATAACAGCTTCTCCCGTATCAAACCAGCCCTTTCTGTCGGGGTCCCCCCTTGGGTGCGTTGCACACAGCGGGAGGGACCGGGCCAACTATCTACTGTTCCTTGCGGCCCAGCGTCAGTTGACGGCGGGTGCGCTGTGGGATTATTTTCACATATGGCGACAAGAATGCCGTCTTGTGGGGTGGATGGCGAGAACGTTGAGGCAGGGGCTTATGTTGCACTTCGCACAACCCCACCCTCTGTTCTCAGGTTTGGTGCCGACCCTATTGTCAGGGTCAGACGCAGTGACAGCCCTGGCCGACGAGATCCAATCTCTGTTGGCGAAGCAGGCCATCGTTGTGGTTCCGAGAGAGGACGCAATGTCAGGCGTCTACTCCCGTTATTTTCTGATACCCAAGAAAACAGGGAGGGTCAGACCTATACTAGATCTGTCCGCGTTCAATCGGTTGATTGTAGCGAGACCGTTCAGAATGTTGACCGTCAAACTCCTTCTGCTTGCTGTCAGAAGGGGAGACTGGTTCACCTCCATAGACCTGAAGGATGTGTATTTTCACATCCCCATTTACCCTCCTCACAGGAAGTTCCTACGGTTCCTGTTTCAGGGCGTAGCGTACGAGTACCAGAGGATGCCGTTCGGTTATTCTCTGGCTCCCCACACATTCACCAAGTGCGTGGCGACTGCGCTGGAGCCTTTACGTCGTCGGGGGTTACGAGTTCTATTCTATCTCGACGACATTCTACTCCTCAGTCGTTCGGAGGAGGTTGCCAGGTCTCATACCAGGCTGGTGGTGGAATTCCTCACCAGGCTGGGTTTTGCTGTGAATTGGAAGAAGAGTACCCCTCTTCCCAGTCAACAGGTGGAGTACTTGGGCTTGACGTTGAGGTCAAGGCCCATGATTGCAACCCTCTCGGAGCAGCGCCAGGTGTCTATCCGTCGCACGCTCGGGGGTTTCCGTCTGGGAGGGACGGTCACGGCGCTGCAAGTGATGCGTCTGCTCGGCATTATGGCATCTGCTCACGCGGTGGTTCCTCTTGGCCTCCTCTTCATGAGGAGGATACAGAGGTGGTTTCTCTCTATGAGAATAGATCCGGTGAGGGACAAAGGGAAACGGTTGACGGTTCCTTTGTCGATATGGGGAGATCTCGCCCACTGGAGGAGGCTGGGTATCCTCACCATTGGGGTCCCCATAGGCAGCAGGCGCTCACACGTCACGGTCTTCACCGACGCCTCTCTCACGGGTTGGGGAGGGACGTGTCGGACCCACGCAGTGGGGGGCAGCTGGACGGGGGTTCATGCTGGCCCAGCTACCCTGCATATCAATGTGTTGGAGTTGAAGGCGGTCCTCCTGGTCCTCAAACGGTTCGACCACCTGGTGGTAGGCGAACACGTTTTGGTCAGGACAGACAGTATGGCGGCAGCGGCGTATATCAACAGGCAGGGTGGGACTCGTTCCATCCGCCTGCTCCGGGCGGCGGTCGAACTTTGGCTATGGGCATCCCGCAGGCTGCGCAGTCTGAGGGCGCTCCACATTCCTGGTACAGAGAATATGGGGGCGGATATGATGTCTCGGGGCGGTCCTCATTACGACAAGTGGGAACTCCGCCCCGACATAGTCAGACAGATCTGGGATCGGTTCGGGGAGGCCTCGGTAGATCTGTTTGCGTGCCGACGCTCTCACAAGTGCCCCTTGTGGTTCTCGCTCAGTCGAGCAGATCATCCCCCCTTGGGGGTGGATGCCTTCTCGACCTTTCCATGGCTGCCCGGTCTTCTGTATGCCTTTCCTCCTGTACAGCTGTTGAGTCAGCTGTTGGAGCGGATACGGAGGGAGCGCAGGATGGTGATCCTGGTCGCGCCGGACCGGGGCACGTCAGTGTGGTTCCCGGTCTTGATCCAGCTTCTGGTCGCTCCTCCTTGGGTCATTCCTTGGTCGGCGACGGCCCTCTCACAGCACAATGGGTCACTGTTCCAGTATCCGATGTTGGGCCAACGGCTGTTGGTGTGGCTGGTGGGAGGGTGAGTCTGGAGAGGATGGACCCTTCGGTGGTTGATACCATCCGGAGTGCACATGCTCCCTCCACTGTCGCGCTTTACGCGGGCAGATGGCGTGCGTTCCAAGAGTGGTGTAAGGCGGGGGGCTGGGACCCAGTCTCCTTCCCCCTGGATGCTGTCCTGAGTTATCTCCAGTCTCTTCTTGGTAGACTGTCGGCTTCGACGGTGAGGGTATATGCGGCGGCTATATCTTCCTATCATGAGGGAATTGAGGGGACTGTTTTGTTCAGCCACCCTCTTGTGAAGCGTTTCCTGCTTGGCGCTCGACGCGTTAAGCCGGTGCAACGCTCCTTGGGATCTTCAATTGGTCCTCGGTCGGTTGTCCTTGGCCCCGTTTGAGCCGCTCGAGCAGGCGCCGTTGGAACGGCTGTCTTTCAAGACCGCGTTCCTGCTGGCTGTCACTTCCGCTAAACGTGTGGGTGAGCTCTGTGCTCTCTCGGTACGTCCAGAGTGCCTGTCTTTTCGGGCCGATTGCGGTGCCACTCTGCGACCTAATCCTGCTTTCATGCCTAAGAATATCCGGAGTTCCTTCCGCTCCCGGGATATTGTGGTTCAGGCGTTTCGTCCTCCTCCTCACACTAGTGAGTTAGATGCGGGCCTTCACCTGTCATGTCCGGTCCGTGCTTTGGGAATTTACCTCAACCATACTCAGGACCTCAGGGTTACCGATCAGCTTTTTGTCTGTTACAGTGGTTCTCGTGCCGGTAAGGCACTGTCGAAACAGCGCCTGTCCCATTGGTTGTGCGAGGGCATTGCCCTCTGCTACACATTGGCTGGGCAGGATCCCCCTGGGGGCATCAGGGCGCACTCCACTCGTGGGGTGGCTGCCTCTGCCGCTCTCCTGGGTGGGGCCTCGGTGGAGGACATCTGTGCTGCAGCTTCATGGTCCTCCCCGGGCCCCTTTGTAAGGTTTTACCTCATGGACATGACCGGGGGTTCTGTCTCCCAGGCGGTTCTGGGGTCTGTGGCCTTTCCTGCTTCCCGTCCTTTGGTAGGGTAGCAGGAGTGTGTGGGTATGGGCCACAGTGTGTTAGGTCACACGTGGTTCCGCCTGTGCTGTGTGTTCAAGGGGTTCTAGTTCCCTTTTGCTCGCACTCAGGTGGAGTTGACTGCGCCCCCCCTTCATTAGGAAGGATGGGGTGACAGGGCTCCCCGAACCCCTTGATGTGGGCTTACGGGTCCTCAGGGGGTACATCTGTCGGGCCTCGCGTCCGCTCTAACCCATATCTCGATAGGCTTTAAGAGCGGGACGCGATAAGCCAGATATGAATATATAACGATAGGTTATGTATATAACCTAGTTATATGAGTACTGGCTGAGCGTCCCGCTCTTAAGCGGCCCTGAGTTCCCTTTTGAGGGATCTTTTACTGGAACGGGATTTTGGCGAGGAAGGGTGTGTTGGTGACCATGGTCATGGTCTTATAGGCTACGCCTCCATAGAGGCGGGACCCGGTCAGGTGTGGGTGTACAAGTTGTTTTTGTGATGGAGTACAATAGGTACAGGAGATAAGAGGTATCTCGATAGGCTTTAAGAGCGGGACACTCAGCCAGTACTCATATAACTAGGTTATATACATAACCTATCGATAATTATAATAATAATAATATTAGAAACACGTTTGGCGGCAAAAATAAGTGTATGGACAATATAGACAAATGTTTTAAGATAGATAATTTTGTAAATGGGAATGAAGCAAATACAGTAAATTAGGGAAATTAAATTAAGTAAATCTAGGAATAATCTGGTTATATGTGGCTAACGTTAAACCAGCCATTGAAAGGCTGATATTATGCAATGTGTTGAATCACGTCATATGGAGCCAACGTTAATCCAGAAGATTTTGATTTAAACTCTTAAGCCCGGAGCCCTATTTTCTGAAAATCTGCCTAAAATACATACTTAAGTAAATGGAATATTGCTCCACAAGGCTCATTTGCATATTCTTGGTATCTAGGGACATCTATGGACCTCAGTGAATGTATTCCCAGTGTCAGAAATATTGTGTCTATTACTAGGCTTGCTTAAATTGTGATGAAACAAAGGAGAATATGAATATTATAATAGAATATAGAATAGCAGTCTTATAAATTACCTTATTATAGCCAATTCGCACATTTATATATATACATATATTATCTTTCAAATGCCCAAGTTCAATTTGGATTTAGTATCACCAGGCGTGCATAAGAACAGATAATGAAATCTACTGTAATGTACAGTAGCTTTTTAATTTTTATCAGGTTTTGAAACTATTTTCAAATCTAATTGTTGCTACATGCTAAAAATAGGGAAGAGAAACTAACTGTGCTTCAATATATGTCAATAACGTTACGTTTTGCGGTTTATTATCCCGAATAATAAGAGATATTAAAAAAATTCATACAGAAGTAATGTGCTTGAAACCCCATAGAGGCTTTTGGGAAGTGTTGTTTGGAAAAATACACTCATCGAAAGCTGTCGGTGTGGCGACTTTCGCGAACTAAACTAGACCAAAATGAAAATGAAAATCTATCTAATAACACTTTAACCTATTGGTAAACTAACATATTGATGATAATATACATTATAACTGCTGTTGTGACATGGTTATGATGTTTATACTTGAATACGTTTGACAAAAAAAATGATACTTTTGTCAAACAGTCTGGAGAGATTGATTTATGACGTGATGTCATTTGCGGTCTGCCGATGGACCACACGGGTGGAAGAGGTTAAAATGGAAAACAACGTTTTGTCATTCCTGCCGTTGTTTATTGCCTAGTTAGATGATAGACAAACTGGATGTGGCCAATTACTTAAACATTTTCTTCACAAACATAGCCACGACACTGGTAAATAAACGACCCTCCCACTCAGGGCATTTTGGGGTAGAACACATCACAGCCTACTACAATAACCATATGGGTCCGCAAAGACGATTTCAAACTAGAAATGCAACAGCTGAGGTACTCAAAAAACTGAGCGCCCTCCAACCAAACAAGGCCACTGGCCATGACAATATCCCCTCCAAATTCCTCAGAGACTCAGCAGCCGCCATCACCCCAGTCATCACACACATAATAAACCTCTCCATAAAACAGGGACACGTACCCAAAGACTTCAAAATTGCGAGAGTAACCCCCCTGCACAAAAAGGGCAGCAAATTAGACCCAGGCAACTACCGCCCTGTTTCTATTCTTACCTCCATCTCGAAAGTCATGGAAAAAATAGTATACGAACTGGTCGAAAAGTACCTTGCTCCACAAGGAAGCATACTAGGGCCGCTACTGTTCCTAATTCAAATTACATGTCGTCAGCTTGTGACTGCAACTTGTTCCTGTTCGCAGACGACTCAGCCCTGCTGGTCTCTGACAAGAACAAGTTACAGGTTGAAAAAACCCTCAGCTCGGAACTAGGCAGAATCTGCACCTGGCTTGCTGATAACAAACTATCATTACACCTGAGTAAAACAAGGTCCATTTTCTTCGGTTCAAATAACAAACTCAGCAAGACCCACGGCTTCTCAGTTACAGTGGGTGACAATATTGTCACAAGAAAAGATGAAATTACATACCTGGGTTCCTGTTAGGGTTTGTAACCGACCCCAAGCGCAACGGCACAGAGAGAGTTGTTTCAGAGTTAGCCAAAGCAAGGGCGTATTTATTCTCAGAGTCACAAGATTGAATTAGGTGGAGAAACAGAACAAACGGGGAATCTGGCATGTGAAGAAGGTTGCGGCTCTGCAGATTCTCCCAGTAGGTGGTGGTGAGGAATTAGTTTGTGACGTCTGAAGCCGCTCTGCAGATCCTCCCAGCTCACTCCAGGTGGAAACGGGGAGAGAGAGAGAAATCCCAGTTAGCCAGCACACAACAGAAACAGAGAGGTGACTGATCCAAATAAATATCCAAGTGACTTGATCTTCGGTGTGAAACACACAGTTAGCAGAGTCCAGAGAAAAAACAATACGGTAATCCAAGGTGTAAATCCAACAACAAAAAATTGGTGAGAACAGTATAACAAAAACGGGATCTCTTCTGTGTTTCACAAACACACAAAAAACGGGTGATCCAAAAGAACTGTTTCCAAAAACTCACCAGAGCGCAACGCGTAAAGCGGGCAGATAAACGAGGCGCAGCTTCGTACGGGGAAATCAGGTTCTCCAACAGGGATACTTCACGAGAGTCCTGGGGAGCAACAGACAGGGAACAGCGACGGGAAAGAACAGGCAGATGCAGGGAATATTCAAAACGATCCAACATCGATATTAGGGAGATCAGGGTCTATAAAGCCACGGGGCGCTAATGACAAGCTGTGACAGCTGCGGGATGAAATTGCTCATTGCTCCAGAAGCGTGTGGTGGGGAGAGCACCAATCAACACGGCATCTTACAGAAAGAAGCGTGTGGCGGGGAATGCAATTAATTAACAAAATACCTTAAAGGAACGGAGCGAGTGGGTGGGGAGCGGACCAATCATCACAGTACTTTAGGAAGCCTGTGGTGGGGAAAGAACCAATCCTCACAGTACCCCCCCCTCCACGGGAGCCACCCGGCGACCCACTCGGCCCCGGCCTGCCCGGACGGGACCGAAGGAAGCCGGCGATCAGGGGCACTGGAGAGGGGGACAAAGACAGAGGCCCGGAGAGGGGGACCGGAGACGGGGACAGAGGACCGGCGAGGGAGGCCGGAGATGGGGACAGGGGCCCGACAGCGGAGGCCGGGCACGGGGACAGAGGACCGGCGAGGGAGGCCGGAGACGGGGACAGGGGCCCGACAGCGGAGGCCGGGCACGGGGACAGGTGCGGGATCGGGAGGCGCGGGACCTGCCAGGGCTGCGGGTGATGCTCCGGCCGAGGCTCCTGCTCTCGGAGTTCCTGTACAGCAGCCGCAGCCGCATCTAGCTGTAGGCTGTGTTCCTTGGTTGACTCTATCTGGACTGCCAATGCTGTTCTGACTCTCTCTGTGTCGGCTGGGGTCGTCATGGTTGGATCGTAATGTTAGGGTTTGTAACCGACCCCAAGCGCAACGGCACAGAGAGAGTTGTTTCAGAGTTAGCCAAAGCAAGGGCGTATTTATTCTCAGAGTCACAAGATTGAATTAGGTGGAGAAACAGAACAAACAGGGAATCTGGCATGTGAAGAAGGTTGCGGCTCTGCAGATTCTCCCAGTAGGTGGTGGTGAGGAATTAGTTTGTGACGTCTGAAGCCGCTCTGCAGATCCTCCCAGCTCACTCCAGGTGGAAACGGGGAGAGAGAGAGAAATCCCAGTTAGCCAGCGCACAACAGAAACAGAGAGGTGACTGATCCAAATAAATATCCAAGTGACTTGATCTTCGGTGTGAAACACACAGTTAGCAGAGTCCAGAGAAAAAACAATACGGTAATCCAAGGTGTAAATCCAACAACAAAAAATAGGTGAGAACAGTATAACAAAGACGGGATCTCTTCTGTGTTTCACAAACACACAAAAAACGGGTGATCCAAAAGAACTGTTTCCAAAAACTCACCAGAGCGCAACGCGTAAAGCGGGCAGATAAACGAGGCGCAGCTTCGTACGGGGAAATCAGGTTCTCCAACAGGGATACTTCACGAGAGTCCTGGGGAGCAACAGACAGGGAACAGCGACGGGAAAGAACAGGCAGATGCAGGGAATATTCAAAACGATCCAACATCGATATTAGGGAGATCAGGGTCTATAAAGCCACGGGGCGCTAATGACAAGCTGTGACAGCTGCGGGATGAAATTGCTCATTGCTCCAGAAGCGTGTGGTGGGGAGAGCACCAATCAACACGGCATCTTACAGAAAGAAGCGTGTGGCGGGGAATGCAATTAATTAACAAAATACCTTAAAGGAACGGAGCGAGTGGGTGGGGAGCGGACCAATCATCACAGTACTTTAGGAAGCCTGTGGTGGGGAAAGAACCAATCCTCACAGTACCCCCCCCTCCACGGGAGCCACCCGGCGACCCACTCGGCCCCGGCCTGCCCGGACGGGACCGAAGGAAGCCGGCGATCAGGGGCACTGGAGAGGGGGACAAAGACAGAGGCCCGGAGAGGGGGACCGGAGACGGGGACAGAGGACCGGCGAGGGAGGCTGGAGACGGGGACAGGGGCCCGACAGCGGAGGCCAGGCACGGGGACAGAGGACCGGCGAGGGAGGCCGGAGACGGGGACAGGGGCCCGACAGCGGAGGCCGGGCACGGGGACAGGTGCGGGATCGGGAGGCGCGGGACCTGCCAGGGCTGCGGGTGATGCTCCGGCCGAGGCTCCTGCTCTCGGAGTTCCTGTACAGCAGCCGCAGCCGCAGCCGCATCTAGCTGTAGGCTGTGTTCCTTGGTTGACTCTATCTGGACTGCCAATGCTGTTCTGACTCTCTCTGTGTCGGCTGGGGTCGTCATGGTTGGATCGTAATGTTAGGGTTTGTAACCGACCCCAAGCGCAACGGCACAGAGAGAGTTGTTTCAGAGTTAGCCAAAGCAAGGGCGTATTTATTCTCAGAGTCACAAGATTGAATTAGGTGGAGAAACAGAACAAACGGGGAATCTGGCATGTGAAGAAGGTTGCGGCTCTGCAGATTCTCCCAGTAGGTGGTGGTGAGGAATTAGTTTGTGACGTCTGAAGCCGCTCTGCAGATCCTCCCAGCTCACTCCAGGTGGAAACGGGGAGAGAGAGAGAAATCCCAGTTAGCCAGCGCACAACAGAAACAGAGAGGTGACTGATCCAAATAAATATCCAAGTGACTTGATCTTCGGTGTGAAACACACAGAGAAAAAACAATACGGTAATCCAAGGTGTAAATCCAACAACAAAAAATAGGTGAGAACAGTATAACAAAAACGGGATCTCTTCGGTGTTTCACAAACACACAAAAAACGGGTGATCCAAAAGAACTGTTTCCAAAAACTCACCAGAGCGCAACGCATAAAGCGGGCAGATAAACGAGGCGCAGCTCCGTACGGGGAAATCAGGTTCTCCAACAGGGATACTTCACAAGAGTCCTGGGGAGCAACAGACAGGGAACAGCGACGGGAAAGAACAGGCAGATGCAGGGAATATTCAAAACGATCCAACATCGATATTAGGGAGATCAGGGTCTATAAAGCCACGGGGCGCTAATGACAAGCTGTGACAGCTGCGGGATGAAATTGCTCATTGCTCCAGAAGCGTGTGGTGGGGAGAGCACCAATCAACACGGCATCTTACAGAAAGAAGCGTGTGGCGGGGAATGCAATTAATTAACAAAATACCTTAAAGGAACGGAGCGAGTGGGTGGGGAGCGGACCAATCATCACAGTACTTTAGGAAGCCTGTGGTGGGGAAAGAACCAATCCTCACAGTTCCATCCTAGAGGCAAATCTTTCCTGTGACAAAATGGCATCCAATGTAATCAAAAAAGTCAACCAACGAACTAGATTCCTGTACCGGATCTCCTCTCTGGTAAACAAGAATACCCTGAAGACTCTAGCAGGAGCACTCATTCAAGGGTACTACGACTATGCTTGCACCTCATGGTACCAAAGCACCTCAAAGGCGCTAAAAACAAAATTACAAACATCACAAAACAAACTGGTCAGACTACTGCTTGACCTTACTCCTAGAACCCACCTCACCCCTGCCCACTTTGACAACTTAGGATGGCTTAGAGTAGACGACAGAGTACAGCAACTTGCAATGGGCCTGGTCTACAAGATACACTACACCACTAAGGTACCCATGTACATGTCAAAATACTTCCCAAAGGTCAGTGAATACCACGACCAACACCAGAGGGAGCTCCACAAATCTTGTTAAACCCAGATTCGGCTCAAACAAGGGACTAAACATGTTTGGCAATTATGCCACATCAATGTGGAACGCCCTACCCACAGCTGTAAAGGAATGTGAATCACTACCCACTTTCAAAACCACTCTCAAAGAGCACCTACGGGAGACTGCAATTCGAAACTGGCCCCTGTAAATGTCTAAACCCAACCCCCTCCATTGTACAGCGCCCCCCCCCCCCCCCCCCCCCACCCAACCACCTCCAGTGTACAGTTCCCCCCCCCCCCCCCCACCCCACCTACCCAAGGTTATGGGCCCAGATCACACAGGGGCGAAATAATAAAGGGTAGCAAGTTTAGCTGAAGTATAGGCTAGTTTAGCACCGGGAGCACCGCGTGGCTAAAGCTAAGCTAATGGGAGCTAAAGCTACGCCTACCATCAAAAAGGGATGGCGACCAAAGGAAGGAGCAAATGGCCCTCGTTCAACGGAAGAGCAGAGGACTATGAGCTCTGGGAAGAGCGAATGTTGTGCTGCATGCACGGTGTGGGACTGAAGACAACGATCTTGACGGCCCCCACGGGAGAAGTAACGGCGGCCGTGCGAGCGCTGGACACCAAGCAAAATGCCGACGCATACTGCGAGTTAGCACGACACAAGCTTAGGGCTGATATTCCGCGACACTAAGGACAAAGGCCGAGAGAGCCTGAAAGTGTTGAGAGAACATTATATGGGACAGGGAAGACCCCGAATCGTATCCCTCTACATAACACTAACCGCGCTGAAGAAGGCGCACACCGAGACTGTGACCGAATACGTCATCAGAGCTGAGCAGATCATTACGGCGCTTAAGAGTGCAGGAGAAGCACCAAGCGATGGACTAATGATGGCGATGGTTATGAGAGGACTACCGGAGCTGTACAAACCGTTCACACTACTGGTGACACACGGTTCAGCGGACATGTCGCTGGGAGAGTTCAAGGCCAAGTTGCGGAACTTTGAGGCCTCAGAAGACACACACCCAGTCGCCGCGGAGGCGGGAGAGAGGGTGCTGAAGGCCCGGGCGGCACAGAGAGAGAAGACCAGATCCCAGACGGAGCTGGCGTGTTGGCGATGCGGAGAAAAAGGGCATCGGAAAGATAACTGCACAGACTGTTTGGTGTAGCTTCTGCAAATCCACAGGGCACACAGACAAAGTGTGCAGAAAGAAACGCGACCAGAGCGCACGGTACGCGCATGGACAAGATGGCGGCTGTGGACAAGATGGTGACGACGGTGGACGTGAGACGAGTCGAGAGGACGCCCGGAGAGTAACGGTACGAGAGGACTTCATCTTCTGGGCGCACCCAGCCAACGCAGCAGCAGCAGGCCCAAAGGAAGGGACTGATCTTGGACACAGGTGCGTCGTCCCACGTCATCAACGACAGGAATCGATTCAAGAACTTTGACAACACCTTCGAGCCGGAGAGACACAGCATGGAGCTGGCAGACGGGAAGCGCACTTACGGGTTGGCGCAAGGGAGAGGAGACGCACAGGTATGCCTCATAGACAGTGAGGGGCGCCGGTGTACAGTGACGTTAAAGAACGCTCTCTACATACCCTCGTTCCCACAAGAACTATTCTCTGTAAAATCTGCTACTGCGAACGGTGCCAAAGTGTTCTTCAATGAAGGTAAAGATGTTCTTGTAGAGCCTGACGGTACGCGATTTAACATAGAGGTGTACAAGAGAATGTACTATCTACAAACAGAGTGTAATGATGACGATAAGTGTAATAATAATGATATGTGTAATGTGGCTGTCAGTCACGATATTCAGACATGGCATGAGATCATGGGTCATTGTAATTACAAGGATTTACTGAAACTGCAAGCAGTGACAGAAGGCATGGACATTAAAGGTGAAAAGCGTAAACCTGACAAAGAATGTGAAGTGTGCATAAAGCGGAAGTTCACTCAATCGAGAAATAGAAGTCCCACAGAAAAAGTAAAGGTACCACTTGAGCTAGTTAACACAGATCTAGCCGGTCCAGTAAGCAACAAGTCCATAGGTGGCTTTAAATATGTACAGTCATTTACAGATGTGTGTACAGGCAGTGTTTGTTTACTTTCTCAAAGCAAAGAGTGACACACTCCAGGCCACAGAGAAATTCCTTGCCGATGTAGCCCCTTATGGCAACATAAGATGCAGGTCCGACAACGGAACCGAGTTCACAAATAGAGAGTTCCAATCACTGTTGAGAAGGAACAAGATAAGACACAATACGTCATGTCCGTACTCCCCGCACCAGAACGGGGTGGCAGAGAGGGAAGGACGTACTCTTTTCGAAATGGCTAGGTGTAAGCTAATAGATGGTGACTTACCTAAGAATCTATGGCATTATGCGGTACAAGAAGCCGCTTACACCAGAAACAGGTGTTTTAATAAGCACACAGGCACCACCCCGTATACAGCACTGACAGGGGGAAAGTGTAATCTAGCTAGAATGCACAAATTTGGATCAGTGTGTTATGCTTACCAGCAGGACAGAGGAAAGCTCGAGTCCAGATGTGAAAAAGGACTTTTTGTAGGGCACGACAAAGGAAGCCTCGCTTTTCTAGTCTATTATCCCGGTAAAGGGAAAGTGCGAAAACACAGGCTAGTCAAATTTGTCACAAAGACAATATGTGAGAACGAGACACAGACAGAGGAGCCAGAGCTGGACTCCAGAGTAAGGTGTGAAGAAACAGAGACACCTCAGCCTAGTGTACTTAGCACAGTCGTGCAGACAGACAGTCAGCAACCCCCAGAGGATGATGACGAGGAGCACCGAGGGTGACGTCACGTGCCTCATGCAGTGGGAGGTATCCCTCACGGGAACGCAAACCCCCAAAGTATCTGAAAGACTATTGTGGGATATTCGTGGATATCCTGAAGAAGAATGTTCTCAGTCAACCGAGGTTTGGATAATAACAAAGGTTTATTAACCAAACATATAGAAATATACACATAGTATTTAGAGAGAATGGCTGAGGCTCTCGCCCCAGGTGATCAGCTGAAATGACCCAGGTAAAGAGACCTGGAATGTTGTTGGGAGGAGTCTTATATAGTTAAAAGGGGGGCGAGGTGGTCCCATTTGATAGGTCAAATGGGGGGGGGGGGATACAGGATTGGGGAGAGGGGGGGGGGGACACAGGATTGGGGAGAAAGGGGAGGGGAATGTCTTTACATGAGGGAGTTGGGGAATCATTATATTATTCCACAGTTACTCACTTTTCTCTTCATAATGTGGGTGAGATTAATGTATTGGGGGATGTCTTTACATGAGAGAGTTGGGGAATCATTATATTATTCCACACTATGCCCGGAGAGAAAGTGACGAGGATGACAGTACACTTACCAGTATTGATTACTGCTACAGAGTAGTGAGTGGACTGGAGTACCTCAGACCTTTAAAGAGGCGATGGTGTCCCCTGAATCAAGAAAATGGGAGAGAGCAATGGATGAGGAGATGAGGTCCCTAGAGGACAACCACACCTTTACTCTAACCAAGTTACCAGAGGGCAGACAGACAGTGGGAGGAAAATGGGTGTATTCAATCAAGGAGGGTATTGAAGGCCACGACAAGTACAAAGCCAGGTTTGTAGCTAAATGTTTAAATACAGAAGGAGGGTACTCCATGTTTAAATACAGGAGGGTAGCTACATGTTTAAATACAGAAGGAGGGTACTCCATGTTTAAATACAGAAGGAGTGGATTCCACGTTTAAATACAGAAGTGGACTCCATGTTTAAATACAGAAGTGGATCAATGTTTAAATACAGAAGTGGATGATTTGATCATCGCAGCGGACAACACTAGAAACCTAGAGCAGGTGAAAAGTATGCTCTCCACCAGATTCAAATGAAAGACCTAGGCAGGTTAAAACATTTTCTAGGCATGCCAGCCAGTTGTGTAAAAATATCCCAGAAGAGATATGTGGAGAAGATCCTGAAACGTTTAGACATGCAAGAATGTAGGACAAGGGAAACACCATGTGATCAAAAACTAGACTACCAAGAGGATGCTCAGAAACTGACAGATGTAAAAAATGTACAGAGAAGCTGTAGGTAGCCTCATTTATTTGACAACATGTACTCGCCCTGACCTATGTTTTGTAGTGAGTAAATTGTCACAGCATTTTGCTGATCCCACAGAGGAGCACTGGATTACAGCAAAACATGTTTTTCGTTATCTCAAAGGTACAGCAGATAAACAGCTTTGTTTCAGAAAGAGCAGCGAGGGCTTAGGGCTTAAAGCCTACAGTGATGCAGATTTGGCGGCAGACGCCACAGACAGAAGAAGTACCACAGGGTATTGTGTGAGTTTGAACACAAACAGCTCACTGGTTTCGTGGAAAACAAAGAAACAGCCCACAGTGGCACTCTCAACTTATGAAGCCGAATACATGGCTCTAGCTATGACAATACAGGAATGTATTTATCTAGAACAACTGCTCGAAGGAATGGATACCTATGTATATAAGAAAACTGTTGTTTATGAAGACAACCAGGGAACCATTGCAATCACTAGAAACCCTGTGTGCCGACAGAGGTGTAAACATGTGGATATAAAAATCACTTCATCAGATCTGTCATCAGGGAAGAAAGGATGACACTTGTTTATTGTCCTACAGACGACATGGTAGCAGACGCTATGACAAAGCCTGTCTCCAAACTGAAATTGAGAAGATTTGCAGAGGTCATGTTTGGTGTGTAAATATTGCCTGTTATGTAATATTGACTGCTATATTCTTTTTGATGTTCTGAACTGTATTATTTTCTTTAAAAGATGTTGTTGAAAAAGTTGTACAGTATACAAGACAAGCATAAGTGGGACTGTTGAAGTTAGATGTTATGTATGATTGCATGTAACTGTCTAACTGTTTCCACAAGAGGGCGCTATAGGCGTAGCTATTATAGCTGACGCCAGGTGAGAAGTATAAAAGGAGATGTTACCTCCCCCTTCACTCTCTTCCTCCGTCGCTCTCACAAGAGAAGGACTCATGTGTACTGTTGGGTGCAATGTGAAATAAACCACGCCAAAGGCTAAAGAGAAACCTTGTCGTCATGAACACATTATTGTCGCTCCATAGCTGACTCTGTCAACAATGTCATATATGTTACGATGAATTGAAAATGGGGGACCCTGATGTAAACAAGTCTTTCTCTGGTCTGCATCCCCTTAATAATTGTGTGTATTGAGCTGTACTGTATTGTACCCATTCTGCAATATGTTAATACAATTTTCAACCAGTCAATTCAATCAATCAATGTACTTGTTTATTTGCCTAATTATAGAAATAGCGACATAATAATGTATATTTTATGTATATGTACATTATGCAATGCAATGTGTATCAAAAGCAATGTGTCTTGTAGTTTTTCGTTTATCTTTTTATTATTTTTTAGCAAGACCCAACAGTAAACTCATTATCCCATCATCCTTTGTATTGTGGCCTACGTCATTCACATGCGCTTGTACTAGTTTTGTTTGGCTTCCTTCATCATACACGTGAGGAGCTTCACTTTTCTCAACCAACGTGGTTTGAGCGAATAAAGAATAAGAGAGTGATATAACTACCCATAGCTCGAAACATTTATTTACCAACTACATTCCCTCGAAGAGAAGCCGTTTGACAGGTGAATTCAGCCGGGTTTTTTCCTGTATCAGTGTCTTGAAATACAAAAGTGTTAGCTAGCTAACGTCAGCCCCAGCTAGCCTAGTAAGTTAGCTCACGTTAGTTGGCAAAGTAATCGTGTTAGTAACATAAAGTTACTGATGTTAATGGGGTAGATATAATGTATTATGTGTTTGTGGATAACCTTTTATGGACTAACGTGTGCCTATTATTACATTGGCAGTCATTGGCTAATCATGTTCATTGAGGACCAAGAGTGGAACGATGAACCAGATGCTCAAGCCCTGAGTAAAACTGATCTCAATCTCAACGACACACAAAAGACAAACAGCGCCACTGTCAAGAAGGTAAGTTACATTTGATTTACACGTACGTTATTATTACACATCCTCAGTCAGTTTCAGGTGTCAAACAGTACTTTATATTTGCATATCATATATGTCACAAATGTAACTGTATTATATATGTCATGTATGTCCCTATGCCATTGATGTCATGTATGTTGTGTATGTCATAAATGTCACTGAATTGAAAATGGGGGACCCTGATGTAAACAAGACAAACGTCTTTCTCTGGTCTGCATCCCCTTAACAATTGTATGTATTGAGCCGTACTGTATTGTGCCCATTCTGCAATCTGTTAAATAAAGTTTTCATTAATTCATTCATTCCTCTGAACAGTCCAAGGGTGTTGGAAAAAAGAGTCTGTTGCGGACCCTCCAGGCACTGGGATCTGTCCCGAACTGGAAGAGCGATGTCCCTCGTCGTGGGGACAGTGACAGCGATACAGAAGCTGTCCAGCCACACCCCAAGAGAAAGAAGAAACGAAGCAAAAGGCGAAAGCAGCCAGACGTTACGGCAGCAGAGGTGGATAATGTGAACTTAGACCCGGGGGGCAACGAGGAGGAAACTGTACCAAAGAAGCTGAAGAAGGAAGATGTCAAATCTGGTAAGCAATGAGTTCCTTTTAAAGGGGCACATCGCCAAAAAACAATACTCTTTTTTTCTTTTCTTTTTTTGCACGTAATCTCTCACACATCCAAAAACAGTTTAGCACACATTCATTTAGTTTGACAGTTATTGGAAGTAAATGAGTTTGAATATGGCTGTCATTGATGTCATCCGGGACATTGAATCCTTGTTGTGTTATTTACAGCTGTAGATGAAAAATAGCAATACCATGTCTTATAAGGACTGCTACCTTATAATTTCATTGAGCTGTAAAATAATTTAACACAACACAAGGATTCAATGTCCCCGAAGACATCGCTGGTGGCCATATTCAAATGCATTTTACTAGTCTCAATAACTGTCAAACTAAATTAATGTGTGTAAAACTGTTTAGAGTTTTTGGACATGTGAGATTACCGGTATGTTCAAAATTAATTAGCTTTGTTTTTTTTTTTGGTGAAGTGCTCCTTTTTAAATATCAAAAGCCTCCCATTAGGAACAAGAATGTGAAATCGATGTGTTTTTATTCATTTCTCCCCCCTCCCCTTTCTTCTAAGGGTCATTAAAGGTAAAGAAGGCTAATCGCAAGGGAATTCCAAAAGCCGCCGGGGCTGAAGTACAAACGGGAGAGAATATCGAGAAACTCAACAGACAGCAGTGGAGAAACAAGACAAAGATGAAGAGGAAATGTACAAATAAATTTCGCCCGGATGAGCCTGGGCAAACTAAACCGGCGACCACCGAGAAACACAACTCGGGGGAACAGCTGAAAGCGTACGCCCGGGGCAACAGCGGCGAAAGACTGAGTGTTCCGACATCGTCCCAGAAGAAGCGAAAGGAGAAGGAATATAATAAACCGCAGAAAAGGAAAAAGGTGGACGAGGGAGAAGAAGAAACGTCGGACACTCAAACGCCAGAGAAAGATAAGCGCTTGAAAAAGACGACGAAAGGGGGCGCCGACCACGTCAAGACGGGCGTGTCTCTCGGTCAGCAATCAAAACCGGAAGTAGGACAGTCTCATCAGGGGGGGAGCGCGGGTGATCAACACCACCCGATGCCACCCGGTAAAAGACAGAAACCGGAGGAGATCAAGGCACAGATTCGCAAAAGGGAGAAGCTACGGCGGCTGCTCCAGAGTGCGGGTGAACGACAGCCTCCTGCCGAGCAGGAGGACGGAGACGAGGCGACGCCTGCAGAGGAAAGGGTTAACGAGGCGCCGGCTGACCGCTCCGCCTCCCTCCGGTCCCGCATGGAGCAGCGCTTGGAGTCGGCTCGCTTCCGCTACATCAACGAGGTCCTCTACACCACGTCGAGCGGGGAGGCCAAGCGCATGTTCAAACAGGACCCCCAGGCGTTTGGGATCTACCACCGAGGTTTTACTGCTCAGGTCCAGCGGTGGCCGGCTAATCCCGTGGACGCCATCATCTCCTACATTCGGCACAAGTGAGACATACTTTATTCCATCATGGTATTTTACATGCAGTCTTAAAAGAGCACACCAACATTTGGGGAAATTAGCTTATCGTCTTCTCCAGAGAGAGACAAGAAGATAGATACCAGTTTCCTCTCTGTGCGTTCAGTAGAAAGCTATCTGGGGAAGCGGATATTAGTGACTGGTAGCCTAGGTATTGTCCAACTAACACCTCTCCCGAAGGCTACCCATCACTGTCCGCTTCCATTCATTGTGCTAAGCTAGGCTAACATGCAGCCAGATAGCTTTCTACTGAACGCACAGAGAGGAAACTGGTATCTATCTTCTTGTCTTTCTAATTTCCCAGAATGTTGGCGTGTTCCTTTAACATATTTTCACCTCGGTTTCATTTGATAATGTGTACAAACACATCTGTTGTATTTTCTTCCCCAGACCTGCCTCGCTGGTCGTTGCAGACTTTGGCTGTGGGGACTGCAAGATCGCCCGCAGCGTGAACAACAAAGTGCACAGCTTTGACTTGGCACCTATCTCTGATCTTGTAACTGTCTGTGACATGGCCCACGTGAGTGTATTGTAATGTTGTGGCACTTCACCAAAAACAATGCTGCTTTATTTTGCACATAATCTCACACACATTTAGTTTGACAGTTATTGGGAGTAAATGAGTGTGAATATGGCCACCAGCGATGTCATCAGGAACATTTGCCTCCTGCATTGTGTTAATTACAGCTCAAAGAAATGATAAGGTAGCAGTCCCTACACCTTATCATTTCTTTGAGCTGTAATTAGCACAATGCAGGAGGCAAATGTTCCCGATGACATCACTGGTGGCCATATTCACACTCATTTACTCCCAATAACTGTCAAACTAAATGGATGTGTACAAAACTGTTTTCGGATGTGTGAGATCCGGCAAAATAAATCGGCATTTAAAAAAAAAAATTTGTTGGCTAACTTGTGTACACTGCTTATGTAGCTTATTGCTGTAAATGAACACGCGCTCTCCCTCTACAGGTCCCTCTTGCAGACAGTACGGTGGACATTGCAGTGTTCTGCCTCGCTCTCATGGGGACCAACCTGGGTGACTTCTTAGTGGAGGCCAATCGTGTCTTGGTGATGGGGTAGGAGACGTTATCTTCAGCAAATAATATCAATCTTGAGTTTTGTGTGTGTGTGTGTGTGTGTGTGTGTACATGTCATTGTAACCACTGTGTGCAATTGTCATAGGGGTGTCCTTAAAATAGCCGAAGTGGCCAGCAGATTTGATAACATACGGAGCTTCCTGAGCGCATTGGCAAAGCTTGGCTTCAAGTTGTCGTCCAAGGTAAGGTTTGATTGAAAACTTTAATTAACAGATTGCAAAATGGGTACAGTACAGCTCAATACACACAATTGTTAAGGGGATGCAGACCAGAGAAAGACTTTCGTCTTGTTTACATCAGGGTCCCCCATTTTCAATTCATAATGAAATGTGATGATGGTGACAAATGCTGATGGCATGTAAACACTAAGTCTTTTGATGTTCCTCTGTTGCCGTTTGTCTGATTCAGATTGTTGTTTTCTTGTCTTCAGGATGCAGAGAACAGCTACTTCTGCTCTTTCGAATTCGAGAAGATGGGAGATGCGCCAGAAAACGTAAAGAAATCGGGCCTGGAGTTGAAGCCGTGTGTATATAAGAAACGATAAGCATCTGTGAAAGGATTATATTTGCAAGGGTAACTAACTGTAAATATTTCACTTTTTATTTCTCAATACATTTTTGGAAATTAAACTGTAAAAGGACATGGTGTCTTTAACAGTTTTTTTTTTTTTTTTTTTTTTTTTTTTTTAACAACTTTCTGGATTTGTGTAAGCAAGAAAGGGCCTACCATTCTACCAGGTGCATAAAGGTGATGGCCCACATAACAGTGTCCAAATCATCCATCATCCAATCATCCATCTTGCCCTGTCCAGAGAGAGAAAAGGCACAACAAATGTTTTGTTGTCGGTTGCACCGACTAATTGACGGGAAAGACTTAGTAATTAAGTAATTAGTTTCTGGACAAATGAAATCACAAACTGGGTAGTTGTTAATACTATTTGTAATAGTAATAGTGACTTTTCCTGTTCAACATAATTAGAATACACTAACACAATTGATAGTTTAAAAAAATATAAAAGATCTATTTTCTTTATGTGAGAACCCTTCTTCCTTTAAAGAAAGATCATGTTCTTTAAATGTTCTATGTAATTATAAGGTACGACAGTGGCTCAGGAGGTAGAGCGGTCGTCTGGTAATAGGAAGGTTCCCGGTTCGATTCCCAGGCAGCATGTCGAAGTGTCCTTGAGCAATTGCTCCCTGCATGGTTGCCATCGATGTGTGAGTGAATGGGTGAATGTGAAGAAAAAAAAATTAAAGCGCTTTGGATAAAAGTGCTATATAAATGCACCATTTACCATTTGTAAGGTGTGTGTTGGGGGGGGGGGGGGGGTTCGATTCCCGCTCCTCCCGGGCAGAGTGTCGAAGTGTCCTTGAGCAAGACACTTAACCCCTAATTGCTCCTGATGAGCAGGTTGGCACCTTGCATGGTTGCCTCCGCCGTCGGTGTGTGAATGAATGGGTGAATGTGAGGAACAAAAAGCGGATAAAAGCTGCTATATAAATGCACCATTTACCATTTATTATGGTCTTGTCTCTCTTAATAACGAACACTATAGTTGCTCTGATCTGTAAAAACATAGGCACTAGCCAGGGGGAATTAGATTTACAATAACTACCTGGACGTCGTACAGGGATACATTCATGCCTCTTGTTGGGGCAGCCTGTCGTCATGACCTCCTAGGAGAGGTTAAATAGAATAGAATAGAATAGAAATACTTTATTCATCCCGAGGGAAATTTGGCACTACAAATCGCTCACAGTAAACAGTAGACATGTGGATAGACAGAAACAAAAGTTACGAATAAGAATAAAATAAGCTTAAGAGTAAAATACGGTCCGGGATATACATTTCCTATGTTACATTCTAATATAAAATATACAGAAATATACATTAAGTGTACATTTGTAAATGTAAAAGTCCAGGAAGGTAGTACTGTCACCCTGTGCTCAGTGATGCAGTGAGGCACATTGATGCCTTATAAAGTCTGATGGCTGTCGGAATGAAGGACTTCCTGTGCCGTTCAGTGCTACATCTAGGGCAGGGGTGGGCAACTTTGTATATGGTGAGGGCCACTAAATTTCCACAATCAATCTGGGGGGCCGCATTGTTTATCGGCAGTCCCGCCAGTAGTACCCCATCACTCAAATAGCCCATAATAGTCACAGATGTGATAAATAAGGCATAAACTATTATAATTTGTTGTAACTTTGTTTTTATTCCATTTAAAACGCATTTAGTAATGCTTAATTTCAACTTTATGAATTTATAAATACAGCTGAATTTGAAAGTATTGCTGTGTAACCCAAATATATACAAAAGTGACAAATTATAATGAAGGCTTCTATTAAAATAAATGTATGCACTTAAAGCCCACTGCTCAACAAACACAAACCAGCATTCCTGCTGCATTTCACTACAACAGTAAGTCAAAAGTGCAATAATACCTGATGTATAATGCAGTGCAGCATTGGACACTCAACGCCACTCTGCCTTAGAAGCCCGGCGAATCCTGTGTGTTTTCCTTTCATTGCGGGTGCTCCATCGGTAACAACAGCGGACAGTTTATCAAACCCCCCATATTGCTGCACGGCACTTTCAACAGTGTTGAATATGTCCACACTAGGGCTGACCCCTATTAGTCGACTAATCGATCGAAAGGAGCCATAGTCGACTGCCAACCTCTTAGTCGAATGCAAAAAATAAATATTATAATAATTTTTTTTTTTATAAATATTGGCCTGGGGCCGCATGGAGTGTCGGTGAGGGCCGCATGCGGCCCGCGGGCCGCCAGTTGCCCCTACCTGATCTAGGGAGTAGGGCTAGATCCATAAAGAATGGATTGCACAGTGCTAGTTGCACCCTTACTTAAATAAACGGTTAATAAAATTTTCAATCAATCACCGCGCAGATTGATTGAATGAAAATTGTATTAATAGATTGCAGAATGGGTACAATACAGTACGGCTCAATACACACAATTGTTAAGGCAATGCAGACCAGAGAAAGACTTTCGTCTTGTTTACATCAGGGTCCTCCATTTTCAATTCATAATGAATTGTAAGTAAGGGTGCAACTTGCACCGTGCAATCCATTCTTTGTGGATCTAGCCCTTAGTCTAGCACTGAACGTAATCCTAACTGTCAGCCAAGTCTGTGTATAGTGGGTGGGTGGGGTTGACCCTGATGGCGTGGAACTTAGCAAGGCCTATGTAGGGGCACTTCATCAAAAAACAATGCTGATTTATTTTGCACATAATCTCAGACACATCACATAACACACAGCTTACATTTCAAACTAATTTACTCAATAACTCAAAGAAAAAATGTGTGCAAAACAGTTTTTCGGATTTGCGTGAGATGTGCAAAAGAATCTCTTTTTTTTTTTGTGAAGTGTCCCTTTAATGGAAGATTGATGGCAGGCATTGGATGCGTCCGCCTATACATAGGCTCCATGTAGCTTTGATCTCTTATTTAGGGGAAGTTCAGATAGGGAGAGCAAGGAGATACATAAGGTCCTCCCATTGAGTGTGGAATAAGTTACTGTAGCTATGACACCAGGAGACCGTTTAAACGTGTCTCTGCCTTGCATACTACTAGGCTAGGCCATCACCCTGAAGTTTATCTCTGATTTAGCTTTTGCAAAGTGGAGCTTGCTGGAGCTAATTCAAAATTGTTTCATACATTTCTTCCCCGCATTCGTGTAAATTTGTTGCTTACAGAACTATTACAGATTATGATTATTAAAGTACATGACCTATGAGATAAATACTGCTGTGTAGTAATAGAAACAATTAGTTACTGCTGCTGAGGCTTAACAAGAAATTAAAAGAAGAAATAAAATGTATAATATACATATATTGTACAGTGGTGTAGTGAGGGGAGCACATATATATATATACATGTATATATGTTTATAACCAATTGCTGCATGCTACAACCTTATTCATTGATTTGTGTGCTATGTGCCACAAGAGGGCGCAATAACACTGCAGTAGTGACACTGCAGCACTCATGAGTGTGTGTGACAGAATGATGGTGAGGGGGGAGTTGGCTCCCTCTGCGTCTGCTCTACCTTGGAGTGTATGATGGAATTTCTTGTTATGGCAGCTGTTGCTGAACCGTTTGCACAGTAGTTATCAACATACGATAATCAAGCATTAAAGGTGGTGTTTTCTGTGTTCAAATAAGTGGTCTACGTGTTAAAATAATAGCTCTACATTCCGACACCCATCATCACTGTTATAGTGTTTGGTCAGTAACGTGGGTCTCCCAGTCCCTCCGCTCTGCAGTAGAACTATTGAACACTTATTTTAACCAAAGAAATGCCACTTACAGGACCTTTAAACATGGACAAATTCAAAACGTAGTGGACACTTCTCCAGATGTCACGTCCGTTGTCCTCGAGGACACTTCTCCAGATGTAGAATTGCATTTGTTGCTGAGAATCTGCAGTACTAATAAATTGGCTCTTCCTGTGACTTTGGAGCAAGATAGACAGGCTCATAACAGTGATTTATTGTATAGATCAACATGAAAATTCACCGTTTACATAACCTTTATACAACTGAGATTATGCAAATTGAGACTTAAAGGAACATGCCAACATTTTGGGAAATTAGTTTACCCTCTTCTCTAGAGAGAGACAAGAAGATAGTTACCAGTTTCCTCTGAGTTCAGTAGAAAACTCTGGCTGCATGTTAGCCTAGCTTAGCACAATGAATGGAAGTGGACATGACCGGTTAGCCTAGGCATTGTCCAACTAACGCCTCTCCCAAAGGCTAACCGGTCATGTCCACTTCCATTCATTGTGCTGTGCTAGGCTAACATGCAGCCAGATGGCTTTCTACTGAATGCACAGAGAGGAAACAGGTATATATCTTCTTGTCTCTCTTTGGAGAAGACGATAAGCTAATTTCCCAAAATGTTGGCGTGTTCTTTTAACCTGATTTACTACATTCTAGATGGAGATAATCTGGTTCCTTCTCTGCCACTCAGCAGAGCAGTTAGTAGGACAATCTCATTTCCCAGTCTCCCTTGGGGTTTGTGAGAAGCACAGCATTCAAGTGGGTGTGAATGAGGGAGAGGCAGGTCATATAATGTAGGCCTGCTGAAATAAGCGACATTGCTGAAAGTTGCCATGGTAACGCAAAATAAGCATTGCAAATATTTTTTACACAAAGTAGGCCTACAAACAGCAAAATGGAGAACTCAAATTCAAGTAAAACTGCAAAAAAAAAAGCAAACCCTGAGTATTGAAATCACTGGCGTGACCCTAATGGCTAAACAAAGCCTTCATATAATAGCAATACCCCATCAGTCCAAAAACGAGCACTGATCTCTTGAGTAAAGGTGCTGTAAGTGGTATTCTTTTGTTTGTTAAAATAACTGGTCTACGTGTTAAAATAATAGCTCTACTCTCCCGACAGCCATCACTTATATAGAGTGTCTCACACACATCCAAAGTAACGTGGGTCTCCCTGTCCCTCCGCTTTGCAGTAAACAGAAAATAAATGTTCTGGTATCCCGTTCTCACTTTATCCAATCAGGAGAGAGAACTCCACACTGCAAAAATAAAGAAATAACTAGTTTTAAGCAAATGTGTCCTTGAAACGAGTAAAATGATCTACCAGTGCAGTAAGCAAATCTGGCTTAAGCAAAGATACCAGGAAATGTGTTTTCTGTTTACTGCAGAGCAGAGGGACTGGGAGACCCACGTTACTGACCAAACACTAAATCAGTGATGGCTGTCAGAATGTAGAGCTATTGAACACTTATCTTAACAAAACAAAACACCACTTAGAGCATCTTTAATGCACCAGCCGTGTAACGCATTAAAAAGGTCAATAAGGAACCTTCATGGACGCCCGGACCTTCACCTTTGGTCTTTGAACGTAGCTGGTTGTGGAATCAATGTAGAGCTATTTGCTCAGACTGGTGTATCATAAGATGGCCAACTCTGTGTCCTGCAGCCACGCCCTCGTCTCTGGTCCTACGTCAAAAAGACCAGCTTCTGAGGGTGGGCTGTAGACTGGGCAGCCACGCCCTCGTCTCTGGTCCTACGTCGAAAAGACTAGCTTCTGAGGGTGGGCTGTAGAGGGGGCAGCCGGTGATTATATGCTCGGCAGTCTGTTCAGGCTCGCCACACTCGCATGCCGCACTGTCTGTGAGGCCCCACTTCTTTATGGAAGACTTGAAGCGCCCGACTCCAGTGCATAGACGGTTCAGCGAGGTCCATAGATGGCGTGGCAAATCGTCTCCTTTTACACCACTCCTGGGTCCTGGATGTATCGCTGGATACGGGAGGGCCCAGCCGACTCCCATGATCGTTTCCAGGAATTTTTCCTGATGAAATGAAAATGGCCAAGGTGGTTCCAATTTTTTTTAAAGTGGTGACATACATACAATATCAAATTATAGACCTATATCATTGCTACCTCAATTTTCAAAGATACTCGAAAAATTATTTGTAAATAGACTTGATGGCTTTATTGAAAAATATGGATTATTGAGTGACCATCAATATGGTTTTAGGAGCAATAGATCAACATCCTTAGCAGTGATAGATTTTGTGGAAAATATATCAACAGCAATTAATGAAAAACAACCCTCAATAGGTCTATTTATTGACTTACGTAAAACGTTTGAGTGACAATTGATCATTCCCTGCTTTTACAAAAAATGGAACGGTATGGAATAAGAGGTGTCACTCATTGGTTAAGAAGTTATTTAAATAATAGGTTTCAATATGTAAACATTAATAATACAGAATCACATCTTAGAAGAGTAACTTGTGGTTCCGTATTGGGACCCAAGTTATTTATACTTTATTTAAATGATATTTTTACAGTATCGAATATTTAGAAAATTGTTACGTTTGCTGATGATACTAATTTACTTTGTTCAGGGGAGGACATAAAAGAATGATTGAAAACAGTAGAAAGGGAATTGATAAAGTTAAAGAAATGGTTTGATAGGAATAAGTTGTCTCTTAATGAAAACAAAACTAAATGTATGGTATTTGGTGGTGTTCCTAACTTCCTACCGACATGCATTGCTATTCCTAGCACTATTTGGGCAACTTTACACAATTCTTGTGAGTCTATTGAACACACAAGCTTTTATTAAAAAAAATTCATTGTTTTATATTTCTAATCAAGTACTCAAAAGCCACATTTTTCTCCCTTTGGATTTCTGGCTGTGTTGGCCTGGCTCCGCCCATAAGCACTTTGAGTGACAGTCATCCACACAGTCTGCGACTGGCACACAGAGAGAGGGAGGGATACAGAGCATAAAGTTATCTCTCCACTGCTTCCCCGTGAGGTCCAGGTTGTATGTAAATGAGTATGTGCTACTGCTTCCCCGCGAGGTCCAGCCCAGGTTGTGTGTAAATGAGTGTGCTACTGCTGCTTCCCCGCGAGGTCCAGGTTGTGTGTAAATGAGTATGTGCTACTGCTGCTTCCCTGTGTGAGGTCCAGCCCAGGTTGTGTGTAAATGAGTATGTGCTACTGCTGCGTCCCCGCGAGGTCCAGCCCAGGTTGTGTGTAAATGAGTATGTGCTACTGCTGCTTCGTCACGCGCGGTTTGTTTCCCGACAGAAGCTCCTCTCTCTCTATCCCTCTCTCACTCGCTCGTTGTCTGCCTCGCTCTGTTTGAGGAAGTGAAGATAATTCTACTCGCTCTGCTGTCGCTGTCAACCATAGAGGGGGCGTTAGTTATGCAAATCAGTGCTATATTCACGTCAGCAAAACCGTCAAATCAGAACAGCTTAGTTGAGTGAGGGAAGATCTCGTGAACTCGAGACTAGACTGATGAGTCAATATGGTAATTAGAGACATTGATACTAACCCCTATTACTATAAAACCATGCTAAACACAGAAAAAAGCCTTTTATAATGCATGTCCCCTTTAAATGGAACCGAAATTGAAAGAGTATGAAACAAAATTCTTAGGTGTGATTATAGATCACAAACTCTGTTGAAAGCCACATATACAATATACTGTATCAAAGTTAATTAGCCAAATCTGTTGGCATTCTGTACAAAACAAGGGAGCTGTTAAATCAGAAATGTTTGCATATATTGTATTTTTCACTTGTTGTGCCATACATGTCATATTGTGTTGAGGTCTGGGGGAATGTTTATAAAACAAATATAGATCCTATTATTAAACTACAGAAAAGAGCTATTGGAATAATAAACAAAGCTAGTTACCTTGAATCGACAAATCCATTATTCATAAAGTCCTGCACATAAAAATGTGTAGATATGGTGTACATAAAAACCTTGGAGATCATTTTTCGTGCTAAGAGTAAGAACCTACCAGTTTGTATTCAATGTCTCTTTCAACCAAGTGAAGGAAAGTATAATTTAAGAGGGTTGTGTATTCTTAAAACATGTAAAAAGGTAATAACTAATGTAAAAGCTAGATGTGTTTTAAATTTTGGGAGTTAAATTGTAGAATAGCCTTAGTGACGGGTTGAAGTTGTGTACTTCTCAGGGGAGATTTAAAAACGCCCTAAAGGATAAAATAATTCAGGAGTACAGTTTTGAGTAAAACATCAAACCTTTTTTTATCTACTTTTTCTCCTTTTTTCTGTGATTTTTCTCCCCATCCCAATTTACCTCTCGTGCCAATTCTCCCTCCCCTGTCCTGATCATTGCTCGCATATGCCCCCCACTGGCCGGTTGTAGGGAGGATGGAAGCCTTGCATCACATGTTCCCTCCGATACATGTTGAGGCAGCCTGTCGCATCTTTTCACCTGCCAGCGCCGACTCTCATTTGGCGAGGAGTAACGTGTAGGAGGCTCACACTGCCCCCGCCATTTTCCTGACTTTTGCTGTGCAGGCGCCCCAACCGACCTGTAGGAGTCGCTGTTCACAACGACCAGACTACCACCCTTCGACTTCCCACCCGCTAACTCTGCCAATTGAGTTAGTATGACGGCCGGCCCAAGCCGGAGGCAACGCCGACAGCCGGATTAGAACCTGGTGTCTCTTGCGTTGGTGACGAGTGCAATGTCCGCTGCGCCACCCAGCCGCCTGTTTTTTTTTCTTAAACATTTTTTTTGTATATCTTGCAGCAAATTTTAAGTTTTTCTTTCTTATATTAAAGTATATTTAGTTTTTAAGAATTGTAAAAGATAGGCAAAAATAAGCATGTGCTTCAGCCTATTCCTTTTTTCGGTCTTACTTTGAATATGTACATTTGTGATTTTTCTTTTTTTTCTTTTTTCTTTTGAAAGTCCACACAAGTGTGTTTTTGATTGATCTGTAAACAAAGACAGAAAATAAACTATTCATCATCAGGATGCTGCCAGCCAGGCGTCTCTGGACAAGTTCTCCGATATAGACTGTAGCATTTCTTGTGCTGCCTTGTTGTAGGGATGGCGAGAGTTTAGCCTGCCTGGTGGTGCCGGTGTTGTTGTGGCTTTGTGCAGGATGTGCCAGTCGTAATTGACGTCGATGACGCTGGAGTAGCTGACCAGCTGGGCGTATTCCTGGCTGGCCTTCTGCAAAGCTGCTGCCTTGCTGGGCTAAGGAGTATAAGGCTGCTGCATTAAAGATGTCAGGGCAGCAAGAGACTCCCGCTTCTGGATATGCAGCGACAGGAGAAACAAGACTATGAGAAAACATTAGACGTAGTGTTGTTAAAATGCTTGTTGAGGAGGCCTGTGTGTGGTGAGGACATTGAGGAAAAGGTAGAGAAATGGCATGGTGAAGCTACAAAACACAGACATTGTTTGTTACACAAACGTCATAAAAAAAACATAATGACCGTTTCACACTAAATGACTGTCCAGATTTGAGTTGTGAATTTTTTTTTTTTTATTATTATTGCAAAACAAAAATTATTAAAAGTCAGTACTCAACACACAATGCATAATGAAACTAACAATTAAGGTGGCTAAAATGACATGCAAGTACAGAAACAGAAAACAAAAAAAAGTCTATAATAATATTTTACCGTATACAGTGTATATCCAACGAAATTACCAATTATACCAATGCCTTATACAGGATATACCCCTAATACCTATTATCTAAAACCCTACACACATATGCTCCAGCTCGAACCCCCCCCTCCCGGACCCCTCCTTGGATAGTACCTCCATTATCCCTCACTCCTAACCAGACACTACCATTATAAGCTAGCTTTTATTCTCTCCACCACTTCTAACCACATTGACATTTTGGATTTTTTCAATTTCGCTGTGCCAATTCTCCCCTCCCCTGTCTTGAACTTTGCTCGCATATGCCCCCCACGTTGCCGGAGGCAACGCCGACAGCCGCAGTCGAACCTGGTGTCTCTTGCGTTGGTGACGAGCGCAATGTCCGCTGCGCCACCCAGCCGCCTGAGTTGTGAAAATCTTTAATCATGCTTGCAGTGACCTTGTTTGCTCCAACTGATCTGCAGGGGGAAGGTATTAGATGGAATCCAGCCCCTCTCACGCTATAAGATTATGCCCACCGTGGTTCAGACCACTCTAAATCTGCACAAACTCGGCCTGATTTAGAAAATTGCCAAATCGGTCCTGAAGAGACGTGGCAAATATGGCAAAAGTCCTACCTTAGTTCGATTTCCTTTGTCACTGTTTATTTGGCTGAAAAACTAAATGATACAAAAAAAAAGCATTTGTATTAGTCACGATTGATAAGATTCAGTATCAAATAGCCTATTACTGTAACAACGATATTACATTCATGACCTGCAGGACTGTACAACACCCATAGGTGGCATTGTGACTTAATCTAAGTCACAAGTCCAGCAGGCCACTGCTTGTGCGGGTGTGAACACATTATGCGACATGAATATCAATGGAGAACTGCGGTGACTCCCCTGTCATCATCATCATTCTCATTGATCTCTATGATGTCAGATGCAGTGCCTCAGCTCGTAGATCACGAGCCCTGTGACATCAGCCATGCCAATGCCCGTCATACAGTATCCCTGGCACTAGAGGGGTGGCGCGAATCCCAAAATAGCTTTTCTCCTGGGGAGTCATGTTTTCTCTGTGTACGCTGTCTCGCTGACCTTCCCAAATTAGCCTGACTGGACCCTCCCACAGGAACAAGGGATAACGGGACAGAGAGGCCCAGGCGACCAATGGCACCTTGACCAAACGATCTGACCAGGTCAGTTAAAATGGAACCCCCACCCCCTCCCGAAGGACTGCTGCGTGGAGCGCTGCACGTCTCCGTGTCTGTGTTCGCCATCTCTGCACTCCTGATGGTCTTGACATACGTTACATGGGGGAGAAGTTAAGATGTATCCTGGGATGTGGGAATGTGGAAACTTCCTGGAGACCGTGAAGGAGAGAAGGCCTTACGATCACAGCAGCCATCCCGTATCTGTCGTAATGAGATACTCCGCGTGGCGATCACGTCCAACAATAACAAAAGAGCAAAAGGGCTGGGTGTGGGCATTCTTTCATTCCACGAAAAACTGCAGTCTTTTTTTTTTTTTTTTATGATAGATACGACTTCACCAGATGTTGGGACTTCTTTTTTGGGGGGGGGGGGGAAACGCTTATCACAGCTCAAGCACGGCGAAGATGTCTCGGCGTGATAGTGGATCTTAGTAAAGACCAGACTACGAGGGGGGAAAAAACTTGCCGCTAGTGAGAGAAGCGAGAGAGATGGAAAACAAATCAGTCGCCCTCGCAGAGACAGAGAACAGACAGACAAGCAGAGCTGCGATGAAAGACGCACCTGCCTGCTCTCGCCACATTGCATCCTGTTCGTGAATTATAGCGGTGTGATGGGGTTACGGTGAGCCGGGGCTAACGATCCTCACATCCTGTTTTCTCATTCCGCCCCCCCCCCCACACCCTCCTTCCCCTCGTCCTTAATCTACCCTTCAACAGGTATACTGTTGCTACCTGCACCGGCGTTGTTCCACTTACCAGAATACAGATAGGGCGACGACAAGGAAGAGGGTGATGGCTGAGCCTGAAGAGATACAGACGATGACATGTATCGCTACATCACACACACACAAGACAGAAGAACAAAATGTTAAAACATCTGTCTCACCAAGACACGCCTTGGCGCAATAGTTTCAGGACTTCCCGAGCAATAAAAATACAGTGTCGATTTCTATCAAAGAGGAGAGAACTGGATCGTGCTTATAAAAACTTTATTGGACTACAAGTGCTTCTTCAGAAGCTGACACATCAAAACATTAGTCAATACTTGCACCTAATAAAGTGTTGTAAGACGATCTGTGTGCTCCATGCTCCTCTTTTATTACCGCAGTGGTCGATTTCTCAAGAGCGCCAGGGCCTTCGTCCTTAGTCCTTATGACAGGTTGAACACTCTTGTAGGCTACCACTAATACGGACTAGATATGATTAGAATGGCAGCGCAGCACTCACCAAACTGGGTGTCCTCACAGGTCACCTCCACCTGGACATGGACCGTGACCTTGTGGTGAAAGAAAGACTCGTGGCAGGTGTAGATCCCAACGAGCAGTCGCTCCTGACGCACGATAAATAAATGGTAAATGGTGCATCTAATGGGTATCGCTTTACAATTTTGTTCCTCACATTCACCCGGTCACTCACATTCATACACCGACGGCGGAGGTGACCATGCAAGGTGCCGACCTGCTCATCGGGAGCAATTAGGGGTTAAGTGTCTTGCTCAAGGACACTTCGACACGCTGCCTGAGAGGACAGCGAATCAAACCGGGAACCTTCCCGATTACCAGACGACCGCTCTACCTCCTGAGACACTGTCAGCAGTTTATTAAATGTGTTATAGTCTTTGAATTAATATGACTGGTAATATTTACAACAGGGGGGGACAGGGATGACGACAATGTTTATGTTGGCATTAAATAAGTGTTTCTTTATTTGTGAGACGCATGCGGCCGCGGCGATCTCTTAACCACGACTCCACGTGTGTAGATTTATGAGGGTAAGTAATGAAAGATTAGATGGTGTCGGGACCTCTGGAGCTTTTTGTGCGTAACTCATCGTCCCCTTTTTATGCCAATGGGTGCCCTCCCTCACAGTGGCCCAAGATATCTCAAATCCGCCCGACGACAGCTTGACGGCACCACAATATATATCCCCCTCGTTAACAGCTCACATAAAACATACAAAACAAGAGAACTCACTGGGTCAATAACCCATCATTCCCCTGATTTGGCACAAAGTGATATTAACACACAGCACCTGTCATTTGTCATTCTTAAAACTCCTTCCCAAAGAACGGGGAGAGAAGAGAGGACTCTCCCCGACGTGTTTTGCGGATGCCGTCTAAAAAAAAGAGTAAAGATGGTGGATTCACAGAAGCTAAAGTACCGTTGACAGGTAATGTTGGCACGCTGCCCTCAACGTGGAGCAGTATCCTCTGGCCGGGGAGTTTCCCCAGGAGAGTCAGTCAGTTTGTGACGTGTCTGTCGCCGTGGGGACCACCACGCAGCGGGGTGGTACGGTTTAGCCCTCTGACGGAGATGTCTGCGGGAGAAAGGTTTGAAAAGGTCAATCGCAGGGGGATAGTCTCGCGGACCTCCAAATAAATCTCACATGACGGCACTGTAATGGATTTCTCAAACACGCTGAATGGGCCTCGCTGCCTTCCTAACAAACTGTCCATCTGTGTTTGGTAAAAAAAGAAAAACATGATAGAAAATGATCTCATTAGGGTCCCTATTGACCGATCTCAAACCCCACCCGCTCTTCTCAGCTGTTGCTTCCCTCGGAAAACGTTGAGATAGGTCAATTGTGCTGTGCTCCGGTTTCTCCATACACTTACAATACCGAGGGACATGTGCCGTCCTCTCTGTGAGCCCCCGTCTGGCGCACGCAGGTCAGGTCCTGTCCTCCGTGAAAGGCCGGCGGGAACCGGCAGGTCGGCTTGGCCCATGCGGCGTGAGCCCATCCTACCCGGAGCGCAGTGACGTTTGGCTCTGTGGCGTTCTCCGGAAGGACCCCCGTGAGGCGAGCCTCGTCACCGTCTCCTCTGTAGAAGCACACTGGCAGCCAGAGAGGGGAGTCCTGCTGTCTCACTACAGACACCGTCAGCACAGACGCTTCTGAAGGAGGAAGGCAAGGAGTGAGAGGAAGTGAGTGAGTAGGTGCGTGTGTGTGGAAAACGGGATACAGACGGAACCTGATTGTGAGGTGAGTGAACAGCGAGAGATGACATGAGAAAATCATATCAAAGAACTACATGAGATGGGCATACTCCACAACGGCACGTATATCTCTCTTCTCTCTGGTCTGCTCAGGCTCTGGTGCTCCGTCACGCAGGTCATGTACCGACCAGAATACGCAGCAGACAGGAACCGAGGTTGAGAGGCTCGGACCTCATCCCGCCTCTCAACCTCCAAACCACCTCCAATGTACAGTTCCCCCCACCCACCCAAACCCACCCCACCTACCCAACCTCCTCCAATGTACAGTTTCTACGTCAAATGTATATACTCTCTTTTCTGGACTCTTTTTGTATCACAAACAGTACTGTATTTGCAAATCTGGTATGTCATAAATGTATAGATGTAGCAGTACTGTATCTGTGTCGTGTGTGTCATATATGTTATGATGAATTGAAAATGGGGGACCCTGATGTAAACCAGACGAAAGTCTTTCTCTGGTCTTGATCCCCTTAACAATTGTATGTATTGAGCCGTACTGTACTGTACCCATTCTGCAATCTGTTAAAGTTTTCAATCAATCAATCGTTGACGCCGCGGCTGTCCCCGACTTGCCAGGAGGCCGCTGCAGTTCCCACACTGTCCATGTGGCACTGCACCGCAGTAAACTCCTCACCGCTCAGCGCTGGAATTTATGGTGATGTTAGGGGGAGCTGCGTAGAAACGGGGGAACTAACGTTTTCACACAAAAAAAGGGGATTGTTGTAGAGGCGGATGAAGAAAAGTGAGAATTTATGGAACGTTAATGCGGCATAGGGCGGCCATGACTCAAATGAAAAGTAGTCATTGTTTTGATTTGTCGTACGTACCACACAGGGGAAGCGTTATGCTCCTGTTCTCAGGGCTGCTCGAAAACAGGATGATCGATCACACACTGTGCTGTGAGCTCCTGAGGCGAGCAGGCGGGGAGGACTAAAACTGCTCTGACAGAGTGGCTTTCATTATGAGAGGTGAGATTGAACCAGGAGACCCCGGACACACCCTCTGGTCGGAGCCAAGACACACTGGCTGTGGGGACAGCATCAGCAGCTAAGCACTCAACGAGCCTGTCTTCAATTCCGTTCTGCAAATCAAGTCTTATCCTGGGGGGGGGGGACTATAACACAGACAGAGAGGGGTATCACTAGCGATCATTCACCATTATATAAGGGATGGAATCGATTACATAAGGGATGGAATTCAAATTCCTAAACATTTTATAGACCTCTTTGTTCAAGTTCTCAAGTTCTTTAATAGTTGTCATACAGAAGTACAGAATACTTTCATACAAAATGCTTCTTACTGTTACGCTCCAGAGACTGTGCTAGACAAGATAGTATCAAATAACATAATAACATAATATAGCATGAATTTAGAAGAAGAAAATGAGGTCACAGTTGTTCGGTATAGACATATGTACAATGTTCTGAGTTACCATATAATATACAATACACAACTATGCAGTGTACTAATGTACAGTACTATCTAGTGCAAAGCAGAAATGGGATGAGGTACAATTTTAGGTACAATTTACAGTAAGGTGTACGAGTTGTAGTGCAATCCTTCATCCATAAATATAAAGTGTGGGGAGTGGGTGCTACAGTGTGTTTGTTTAAAGTGGGTGTGTGCTATAAAGTGTGTGTAGTGGGTGCTACAGTGTGTTTGTTTAAAGTGAGTGTGTGCGTGTGGATGTGTGTGCTATGTGTGTTTGGTGGTTGTTGTTGTGTAGTGTTCATTCATTGTTCGTTTAGCAGCCTGATGGCCTGGGGATAGAAGCTACTTCTGAGTCTTTCTGTGCTCGCCTTGAGACTCCTGTATCGCTTGCCTGACGGCAGCAGTTCAAAGAGGCAGTTGTTCGGGTGGCTCGAGTCCTTAATAATTCTCTTAGCCTTCCCCTTGCAACGCTTGTAGTAAATGTTCTGGAGGGTGGGGAGCCCCCCTCCAATTGTGCGTTCGGCTGAACGTGTCACTCTTTGTAGTCTGCTTTGGTCTTTTGCAGTGCTATTCCCAAACCAGGAGGTGATGTTGCCGGTCAAGATGCTCTCTATTGTACATGAGTAGAAGTTCTTAAGGATCTTCTGGCTGACTTGGAACTTCCTTAGGCGCCTGAGGAAGTAGAGGCGTTGTCGTGCCTTCTTCACCACACTGTTAATGTGTATGGTCCATTTCAAGTCCTCGGATATGTGGGCTCCGAGGTACTTGAAGCTGTTGACTCTCTCAACCGGTGCCCCGTCGATGCTGAGGGGGCTGTAGTCCTTGACCCCCGACCTCCTGAAGTCCACAATCATCTCCTTTGTTTTGCTGACGTTCAGGGAGAGGCTGTTTTCCTGGCACCATCCCGCCAGGACCTTGACCTCTTCCAGGTAGGCCCTCTCGTCGTTGGCAGAGATCAGGCCCACCACCACTGTGTCGTCAGCAAATTTGACGATTGTATTGCTACTCCGCTGAGCCACACAGTCGTGTGTGTACAGGGAGTAGAGGAGGGGACTCAGAACACAGCCCTGGGGGGCCCCTATGTTGAGGGTGATGGATGAGGAGGTGCAGTTGCCTGCTCTCACCACCTGGGGTCTGCCAGTCAGGAAGTCCAAGACCCACTGGCAGAGGTCATAGCCCAAGCCCAGGTCCCTGAGCTTGGCTATGAGTATGGAGGGGACTATGGTATTGAATGCCGAGCTGTAGTCGATGAATAGCATTCTCACATAGTTCCCCTGCCTCTTGTCCAGGTGTGATGCTGCTGTGTGCAGCACATGGGATATGGCGTCCTCCGTGGACCTGTTGGGGCGGTATGCAAATTGCAGGGGGTCCATGTTGATGGGGAGGGAGGAGCAGAACGTTCGCAAAGGGGGTCAAAAGGGGTTTCACGTACCGGGCTGCGGGAAACGTGGCTTGACCGAGATGTCGAGTCGTATCACGGCCTTGTGTCTGTGATAGGAGGCTTCACATTCATAGAGGCCGGCGTGCCGATGCTCCAGAGGACCCTGGACTGTGAGGACGCTGCCCACCACCTCTACACCCTCAGGCAAGGGCTGCTCATCTCTAAGAGGAAGCATGAATTAACTCATTGACTGCCACGCTGTTTTCCCATCTTTAATATCTGGCACCAGCATTTCAGACCGTTTTAACGATGTTTGTAAACCCATCGTATATTATAGCTATAGAGACATACTATGGCTCATTTGAAATGCTTATATTTATACTCCCAACAGGGAACAAACCGTTTGTTTCTACATACATCCGTTGCTGCGCAACCCCTGGCTACAGAGTGGCCCATTTAAGAAAAATCCATGCTCACTTTCAAGAAAGCAAGATATTGCGTGTTTTGTGTGCAGTTCGTGTTTGTTGCTCGACACGAATACATTTCCAGGTCAAGGGCCAATGCCTCATGTTGATACATAGATTGTTCTATTCACAAAACCACAATGGGTATTCTCAGCATTCTCGACTTGGCATCCATTTCGGCTCTCCGGTAATCTCGCTGTCTGTGTCGTTATCGCTGAACATTTCAGTGAAATATTCTGGCTCTGGAGTGCTCTGGCGACTACTGGGGCAGCGCGGTGAACAGATAACGTTACATCCTCTGCCGGTTTGACTTTAGTATTTTTTATGATTTACCAGAAATGCTGAGTCTGATGAAAACGCACCTTATGGATGGATCATCACCTTTTTTCCTTCTTCATAATAATCTCCAATAGTTCGCTACACACGATCGCAATTGCAGAGTCCGTTTGCGGCCCGAGTGCAAATTCCCTACAGGAAACTAGTCGCCAGCTCTGCGGCCCCCCGCTTCTGCTTTTTTCCCCCAGGAGGCGATGTAAACAGACCCGGTGTGCCCGGAGGTCTGACGATGTCTTTCGGTCCATCGAAAAAATATGGAAATCAAATATCCAGTAATCCGACATGTGAACCAATGTCCAGTAGCTCTTGTCTTGTCTACAAAGGGTCAGCGTGAATATGCTGGTTGAATAGACTGAACATGACATGCAAATAATAGTTGATTTGAGACAAAGAGCCGCTGCTTGATCAAGCGCCGCCCTCCTAGCTCAAAAATGTACTCCAAAGGTAGGCGAGACTGCCACCTATTGGGATTCGATCGTCATTTATTTCAATTGTAATTATCTCAGGGTTACCAGGATCACACACAACGTCCGGGGGACTGTTTAGTATCATAATAATAAAAAAAAACACAAAAACGAGTATACTAGTTTTTGGCAGTCTATGAGTTAACAACATGCCTCAGATTCTGCCACAGATTCAGATTCCTTTAAAGTTTATTGTCATGTATTTCAGTACCTTACAGAAAATAAAGAGTGAAATTCTATTTGTTGTGGTTCCTCGACCATAGCAGCTTCCAATAATATAAATACAATAACATTTGCATAAAATATGACTAAAATAAAGAGGACTATATACAGTTCTAAAAAGTGCAGGGCAGATAACAGGATGTAGATATTATACTATATAAAATGTAAATAACAAAATGGCTATGTACAGTTCCAAAGAAAGTATGGATGTGCGTATGTGTAATGAGCAATGTGCATATTTTTACCAGTGTGTAAAATGCAATGTGCAACACAGTGGACAACAGCAACAACGACAAAGCTACCATTGACGAGAGCCCCTAAAGATTCCATTGTTCGAACTTAAACACAGTAAAGGGCGGTTAATGGAGAACTACGCTCAATGTCAGAGTTGTTATTCCTCTGGTCTAAGATGGTACAAGAATATTAGTGTAAATGAAGCAACTCTCTCCCAAATCCAAAAAGTGCTAAAACTGAAACTTGTGACGGCAACAAGTATAATGTCTGAAGCTGCTCCATACACAATGAATTGGGAAGGGTTTTATAGAGGACACTGAGAGCACCCGGGAGAATGTTCTGAGTTCATAGGTACAAGAAAACTAACATACTGTGGCTCCACAAAATCAGTCTCCCATGCATTGTCAGTGGAGCAGCTCCAGACTTTATACTTGATGACATCACAGGTATGATTGTTACTTCTCTGGTTGCTGGCTTTGGGAGAGAGAGTAGCTCATGTTCACACATATAGATTGAATTGTCTTACGCCATGGAAATAACATTTTAATAGCAACAATTTTTTTATTTGAGTTGTGTTCCCCTTTCAGCTAAACTCAGACATATTGGTATTTTGTTCTGGTGTACAGTAAAGAAGTAAAGACAAATCTGCAGAATGAAACCCTGCAGGATCCATTTTCGGTAACTTCTATCGTATAAGAATCAGTAAGCTAGTTCTTATTTGTTTGGCTTTAAAAGAAAACCACAGGGACGGCTGGGTAGCGCAGTGGACTAAGCACTCGCCTACAACCGCAGAGACTCTGGGATTTAATTCATCTGTCAGCGGTACCTCCGGCTTGGTCAGTCGACCCTACTAACACAATTGGCGGTGTTAGCGGGTGGGAAGCCGGTGGGGTATGTGTCCTGGTCGTTGTAAACTGCAACTCCTACTGGTCGGTCGGGCGCCTGTTCAGCGGGAGGGGATCTGGGGGAAATGGCGTGAACCTCTGCATGCGTTACGTTCCCCCAGTGAAACTCCTTGCTGTCAGGTGAAAAGAAGCGGCTGGCGACATGTATCGGAGGAGGGATGTGGTAGTTCTACACCCTCCCCAGGCCGACAGTGGGGCAATGCGCGCAACGACCAGGAAGCGAATTGGCATAACGACTAAATTGGGATGGGTGAAAAATACAGAAAGCCCCCCCCCCTAAAAAAAATGAAAAAGAAAACCACACACACAAAAAAACGGGAACCATGTCTGTGTCACCTGTTCATCTGTCACCTACACAGACGTCTCTGTCACCACATCAGTAGATACAGTAAGTAGGTCATATCAGTCTACACATGCATTATGCTTATTAGAACCATCCCACTTGTCTCTGAATGATCTAGCCTGATACATAGATGTTTTTAAAACACCACAGAACCGTCCCACTTGTCTCCGAATGCTCTAGCCTGATGATGTTTTAAAAATTCTTTTGTTGTAACGTCCGTCTTATTAGAACCAGTGAGCTCTGTCCTCTCTTCTGAGAGAATGATGAATGAATTATTTTATTTCGAATGTTTACAAATACAAATAAATAAACATAAACAAATAATTTTTTTAAATGTTTCACAAATAAACAAATGAAAAGGATAGGTTTGAATCCGAAGGCTTATAGAGCAACCTACCCCTAATTCAAAAACAAATTAAAAAAAGTTAAAGTTTGCAAAATATGACAAACAAAAAAGTCAACAAAAGACAACAAAAACAGACCCCGAAAAGAACAAAAAAAATTCAAGTTTGCAAGATAAAACAAACAAACAAACAAAAAAATCAACAATCAATTAAAACCGTTCCCGAAAAGAACATAAGCCAACATAGGAAACTCAATACTTAATCTGCAATACCCGAGTTTCATAGTAGAGAAAAGCAGATTCTACATGTAGGTTAAATTTGACTATAAGATTCTAGAACCCTGTTTTTAAACATCTTTTTAAACTTAAAAATACTCCTGCTGTTTTTTATTTCATCCGGTAGATTGTTCCAGAGTTTCACTCCTTTAACTGACGGAGAGAAACAGAACGTGTGTACTCACTGAAGATGGGTAATGAAATCTCCCGGAGCTCCCTGTGTGTAAACCTGGGGTGGTCAAACACACAGCTGACGCCGTGCCCCTCGTACAGCTGTGCTGGGGAGGCGGTATGAGCTCCACTCTGAGCACGTCTCGTCCTCCCCGCGCCACCCGCTGCGGCCCACCTCATCAACGCCCGACACCAAGGAGAGGCCAGTCTCAGGTCTGCCTCCAGACACCCTACAGGTCACCTCCCAGACGTCCTCCCCCTGCCCCTCTACCACCAGTTCCGCTTCCACCGTCACATTCAGAGCGACTGTAAATATGTAAAAACAAAAGAGGAATTAATTCACAAGCCGTTCTGAAGGTTCTTCGGTCTTTCGATTCAAAATATGTCTACCGGCTGATACCGCTGGCTAATACTAATGCTAGTGGTTGAGGATGTGTTTTCTTGTTTGTTTGTTTAAACAGGAAGCAGGGGGCCGGATGAACTAAATGTTAGCTAAACACGGGCCATAAGGGACCGCTGTTTGGGTTTGGGGTGGGTGCTGACTTAGACTTATCACCTGCTCCATCTGTTGGCTGAGGAGCAGCTGAGAACAGATGTCTATCCCAGCTGCTGACAGAACTAGCAGGGACTAGAAGGCTGATTAACTCATACAGATGATTTTCGTTTTACTAAATGGTGTTATGCTATTACAACACAGTAGTAACAGTATGACACCAATGGTAGCATATTATTTATATAATACCATAGTGTTTCCTATTACCGAATGGGACATGTTATGTTCTCTGATAATACTTGACACACCAATGTGATATAGTGCAATGTAATACTCTGTCATGAGCAGCTTGTGAACACAGGAGGACATTATTATCGTGGAAAAACCTTTCAAATACTTTTTTTTAAAGGCAATCTGTGGTACTTCCTATGAGCTCAGCGTGGTTTGAGGTATTAAAACCAGTTCCTGCCAAAAGATCACAGATAGAGATGTTTTAAAAAGACCACAGAACCGTCCCACTTGTCTCTGAATGATCGAGACTGATACATAGATGTTTTAAAAACACCACAGAACCGTCCCACTTGTCTCTGAATCCTCAAGCCTGCTCACCATATGTACCCACCCTCACCGCCGTGAGTGTGGGGCGCGGTATGGTCGGGTGTCAGACCTCGCAGGTGACCCTGTCCTCGTCCTGCAGGTAGGTGGGGAAAACGGAGGGTGCTGCTCGCAGTGCCGTCTGGGTGACCGGTGTCGCTCCGTTCCACAGTGAAGCGGTCACCGGCGGGAGGCCTGTCGCCGATCACCCAGCCGATCTGAGGCGCGGGTCTCCTGTTGGCGGCAGAGCACGAGGCGGACTGGTAGTGAGTGCCGTTGACTATCTCCGCAGTCACCAGTATGTTCGTGTCAGGTTGCGCTGTTCAAGCAGACACGTAAATGGATGAGGAGATTAATGATTGAATAACATAACCATTTAGGGGATTTTCACTTTTAGATAGATTGTTATCTTGATTCTATATAAAGCACTTCACAGTGTCATGAGTGTGACAACTTGACATGGGGCAGCCCCGTGGGAATCGGTAGGCCTTACACCCAGACGATATTTAAAATGGGAGTTTCCAATGGTAAATGGTGCATTTATATAGCATTTATATCCAAAGCGCTTTACAAATTGTTCCTCACATTTGACCCATTCACTCACACATTCACACACCGACGGCAGGGGTGACCGTGCAAGGTGCCGACCTGCTCATCGGGAGCAATTAGGGGGTTAAGTGTCTTGCTCAAGGACACTTCGACACGCTGCCCGGGGGGAGTGCGAATCAAACCGGGGCGACTGTGTGTGTGTTGTGTGCACCAGACGACTGTTCTACCTCCCGAGCCACTGTCGCCCCCGGTTCAATGGTCGAATGGTCAATGGTTTTGAGTGAGTGAGTGAATACATGAATGAATGGCCTTCGTGTCACATTTTGTCATATGATCCATCCAATCAATCGACTGACGCCTCCTATATCGACCCTCATTTGGACCTAATACAGAGAGAAACACGCTGTCCGTCATCATCTCCTCGTCCGATTCGAACACGCAATCGTATTCTCCCTCCGCCTCCACGCTGGACACCCTCATCCTCACCGAGAGGTTGGTGGGAGGCCGGGGGGAGACGTCGGGGTCTCGGCTGAACGGATCGCCTTAAACCCCGTCAGCCTCTTCGTTTTAGCTCTAGAGTTACTCCGGCGCTTCCATGCGGCGTCGCGGAGCGGGTTCTCGCCCAGATACCGGCAGCTCAGGTGCACGTCCTCTCCCAGGATCTTCTGTGACGTTGTGCATGGTCGCCGTGTCCGAATTTTCCCCCACATCTGTGACACAGATCACGACTTACACACATGCAACAATGGGACCCAATATGTACAGTAGAGGTGCTTGTTTTCAAGGCTGATTCCAAGTTCACTGATTCCACAAGACACGGCTGAAATCACAAACAATGGAAAGTATGATTTCTATTAAGGAAGACAAAAACGTCATTGTTCCCTTCAGGAGGAAGAAAAATAGACCGCAAGATTATATATTATGTCTATTGGCTTGACAATGAAAAGTGTGTCTGTCTGCTGTCCTTTTGTCTTTCAGTAACTGAGGTTCTGAAATGTGACGGATGAGGCAGACTGTTCCAGCCAGCAGACAGTCTTAAGGAATGGGCCTCATGGGTCGGAGAGAGCAGCGCTCTGCTGTCATTAATCCGTGTTTCTTAAACTATAGGTCGGGACCCAAAATGGGCCGGAGGTGGGTTTCTTTTGGGTCACAGTCTCGGTATAACAACCTGGTTACCGGGAAATATGACATTTTGTTCAATTTGGGTATATAGGATTAAAAAGGTTTAGGAACCCCTTCTTTATATGTTGCTAAGTATACAACAGCCATTGAAAAAGCATCTCTCTAAGCAGCATGGCGCACGTGGAGACAAGAGCCTGATAGCGATGTAACGGTGATTCACAGCTGTAAGAAACGGATGCAGCTTGCATCGCGTCCTCATTCAATGCTATAGAGACGGGGGAGGTGGACTCTATGCAAAGAGTGACACTTGACAAATGTGACCTTGTCCCACGTACAGATTTAATGGGAGGTGTCCATTATGATGATGAAATGAAAACTGTCCAAAAGTTGCAGTGCTCTGATCCCTTATTGCCCAGACAGCTCTGTTCAGCTGTTCTCTCCCCCCCCCATGCTGTTGAGACAGCAGGCGCGGTTAAGACAAGCATTAGAAGAGAGGACGTTTCATAAACACTCCCCTGGCTGCTCTGGTGTCTTTATCGTGGGACACTAGAGGACATCATTTGTACTATTAAGACAGCTGAAACTAGGAAAGCGAACTTTTATTACTCTTGAGGTGCACACCAAAACGATGACATACGTGCCGAATGTATGACCTAGATGCAAACGATGACAGCTTAGTGCCTCTCCACTGTCCCATGAAGGCCATTTGAGTCAGCGTCGACCAATCAGGCTATACTTAAAAAGTAAACCAAACGCAGAAGAAAATAATTAGAAAAAGGTTTTTCGGGAACCTATACTGCATAATATCACCCAACGCGTGGAAACAATGTGAAGTATTTTCCACATTAACCACTTGAGAAAAAGGAGCGGGGGAGAAATAAAATGCTGTGCATACTACATCATGTCTCATGGGTTTATAATCCATAAAATGGATTTGCCCTTGCAGATTACTGCTCGCAGATTACTGCCAAAATGAAATCCAGCCAAGCGTGGAGAAAGCACACTTTAAGGATATACAATACAAGCAAGTTATCACTGAGCAACAACCAGAAATCACACTATCATCTCCCCTCGCTAGATTTATTGAGCCCCGGGGGCCACTTACACCATAACAAACCATAAACCCACGACGCAGAGCAAATACGTCTGTGCAGAGACTCCGGTATAACAAATAACATACATATGTTTTCAAATCTAAAGGTCTCCGATCAGCAGTGGGCCGTCAGACAACGGGGGGGGACTTAAACCCTAAACCGAAAGTGAAGATGTTTCGCCCCGAGTGGCATTCTCAAGAGGTGTCTTCTCGTTTTAGAACCCTGTAGAAAGAGGAGTCTCGGAGGTTTCCCCTTCGACAAGAACAAATGTGCATATTTATACGGAGCACTTGATGGAGTCATAACAATACTATTAATAATATTAACGGCATCGTTGAAAGCGATGCATTACATTTAATAGACGGTAAAGCAATGTAAATGGTTTTTATTAAGTGCCACTTTTGGTCAATAATAGCGGACTACAACCGAAGTAATGATACAAACAATCAACAATAATGAGTTCTGTAAAAGAAAAAAGTTTTATTTTAAAGGTGCAACTCATGCTCCTTGGGTGTGTTGGTGACATTATTCAAGATGCATTCAGAATATTTCAAACACGTTCCGCATGTGACTTGATAATTATTAGACTAATCACTTAGGAAAACGATTGCACCTCTGTTCGGGACCGGGACGCGTTCGGGACACATACCACAGGTTAAATAAGGCTTTAAGGGCTAATAAACTAATAAACGTTACCCCATAAACAGCACACACTCGCAGAGGCGTTGTAAATGGAGACGTACCATGAGTTTCCAAGCAGTGAGGACAAAACCCAAGAACAGCAACGGGCCGCAGCGTCCCATGCTGGTGTCACAGAGTGGATGGAGAGGAATCTGACTACCATATGTCTGGCTGGGAGGGTACACCTATTTTAATGTGTGTGGGTGTGGGAAGGTGTGAGTGATTGTGTGTGTGTTGTGTGCATATGGGAAGGTGTGTGAGTGATTGTGTGTGTGTTATGTGCATGTGGGAAGATGTGTCTGTGAAGGTGTGTGTGTAATTGTGCTTTGTGGTCTCGCTGGGAGGCTAGACCTATTTGAATGTGTGTGTGTTGTGTGGGTGCATGTGTGTGTGTGAATGTGCTTTGTGGTTTCTCCAGCTGACTGTGACCCCTTTTTCATGCACACACATAACCACTCACAAGGATATAGGTCTACTACCGCACACACAACTACGCACACGTGTGTGTGCGTGTGTGACTGCATGCGTCTCTTGTGTTTTAAACCACTTCTCCCCTCGTGTTCTTTAAAATAACAGTCGCGATCCCGTATCTCCAAGTGTATGTTCGATGTCTATCACGTTTCACTTCTCAAGAGAGCCGTTTTCTCTCTTTAACCAACGGAGAGTTCCTGTGCTCCTCCGTCACCTTGTGTGGCGGGTCTCTCTCTGCCTTGGGGGACGTGGCAAGGCCGACGCATCATGCATCATTCGGCTCAGCTCACCCCTACTGCTGCGGAGACCCTCAGAGAGAGACTGAGCCTGTCTGGAAGCCACCGCCGCTTCTTCTCACGCCCCGCCGCCTGGAAAGCCGTTTACTTTTTTAAGGCATTGTTTTATAGTCTAATAATTTCCCACCGATTCACTTTGTGCCCATGTTTTTCTTGTACTCGGACTCGAGACTTATTTGCCGAAACACAATTTGTCATCGCAATAGCACACAGGGGGAATTGCAATCGGAAACTAAATGTGAATGGAGCGTTTGATGGAGTGTTCTTCTCTTACTCTCGCAGCTGGCTGCACGGCATTTTAGCTTGAACTGGACGGGTTAGAGGTTGTCATCTTTGATTTCCTGTTTCGGTCGATTTTTGTGTTGTCATACAGGCCTTGAAGTAATGATGTTTCTGGACGATATGAAAACTGACGATACTCATAACTAGAGATGTCCGATATTATCGGCCTACCGATATTATTGGCAGATATTTTAAATTTTATTTACCCTTTATTTACCCAGGCAAGCAAGTAAGAACAAATTATTATATACAAAAGCAGCCTGACCAAAAACTAAATCCTTTGGGGGGGGGGGGCTGCAACAAAAAAAGGTTATGTACATGCATACAAGTAAATAAAATACAAAATTACAGTAGCAATAGTATACAAGGAAAATTACAATAAATAAGCGAGAGAGAAGGAAAAGAGGGGAGAAAGGGAGAGTGAGAACCAGAGGGAGAGAGAGAAGAAAAGGGGAGATGCACAGATAATGTTTACATTTAGAATGCCTTGTTGAATGCATCCAGTGAAATTAACCCATCAATGCAAACTTTTATTGTCAAAAGTATGCATAATGTGTTAATTCCAGGGAGATTAATTAATTCCAAGAGATATGCAATGTTAGTTACCTGAAATTATTTCGTTTTTTGGGGTGGAAACTCTGCATATATAGGTATCGGTTGATATCGGTATCAGAAATTAAGAGTTGGACAATATCGGTATATCGGATATCGGTAAAAAAGTCAATATTGAACATCCCTACACATAACACTTTGATACACTGAGGTATGAAACTTACAGCTTCAGGTTTCCCATTCGGTGGCCGTTTCTTCACAGTGAATTGCAAATACTATACTTTTTCCCACGGTGCGCAGGACTGCAGCCGTGGACCATACACAGCAAATTGTACTCACTCACTCACTCACTCACTCACTCACTCACTCACTCACTCACTCACTCACTCACTCACTCACTCACTCACTCACTCACTCACTCACTCACTCACTCATTCACTCATTCATTCACTCATTCACTCATTCACTCACCCACCCACCCACCCACCCACTCACTCACATGGAAGTTTTGTAGGACACATGCGCTGGTCATGTAGGCTCTTCCAGTGAGACATTTCCCTGCATCTTCCTAAATCATCACCTCGAACGGCATTGTCCACAATACCCCTTATAGTCTCTCACATTCTCTCTCACACGCACGCACGCACATGCACGCACGCACACCGCAGACAGACAACCTCAGAAGTAAACAGGAAGAGCCTCACGTTAATAACCTTGGTTTCAACATTGTTTTTATCCATTAAGTTATTTTGCTCCGACTCCCACAAAGAACAATAATAGACAAGACAGACAACACAATCCCATATTTGTCCTATGCAGTATATTATGTATATTTAAAAGCAAGCCCATACCTCTAAACTGCAAGGATGGATGCATATAATCTTCTCTGTGAGACATCTAACAAAGATTCAGGCTTGATCATTTTTACTGCTCTCCTGTCTCTTATTACAGATGATCCTATCTCCAGAAGGTGAAACATTCTTTCAAACCATTAGATGAATTACATGCCACATTTCCTTTTTGGGGGGCAAATATCCAACACAAAGATGAATTACTACAGTACACCGTGTCTCGAAACACTGACTAAATATAGATAATTAGATGAGAAGGAAGCCTTAATTAGTTTTTCGTGCAAATTAGATTACCCTAACTGGTATTCCTCAAAGTTGGACAGAGGAGTGGAATTATATGGGTACACTCAGGACTCATAATACATGAAGATGAGAGATTTATTTAGCAATTTTACAGATGTATAATTGGCATCATACTCACTTTTCTGTCATGATCACATATACTGTATGGACACATACGTAAGTGTGCACATGCACGCACACACACATACTTGGACAGAAGGCTGGAAACAGTTGACTGATGATCAGGCCAGGCCAGGGTCATTGAGACTTGTCTCCTGTAAGTTGTGTTAACGTTACTTCATGCAATGGAAAGGACCATACCATTATTCTCGGAAAGGGGGGAATCATTGATCATGGCTGTCATTGAACTCGTGGCTATGCCTTATTTGTTGCAGTATCGCCGCTGATGCTCCTTCCCTTCTCAGACAGGGCACACTTACCACAATGATTCACCTTGATGACTACTAGCTTTCTGAAACATGTGCCAGATTAAAATTTCCTTTAATGGTAATTTCTCTTTCATACATAAAAAAAGAAAAAACTATGTTTCACTTAAAAACATCAGGCAAAAAAAGGAAAATACAAAGACAGTGCAAATGTAAATAAATAGTCTCTAGATAGCATAGGTAAAAGGTCAATAAATAGTCTCCAGATATCATAGGTAAAAGATCAATAAATAGTCATTCGATATCATAGGAAAAGGTCAATAAATAGTCACTATATATCATAGGTAAAAGGTCAATAAATAGTCTTTAGATATCATAGATCAATATAGTCACTAGATATCATAGGTAAAAGGTCAATAAAGTCTAGATATCATAGATCAATAAATAGTCACTAGATATCATAGATCAATAAATAGTCACTAGATATCATAGGTAAAAGGTCAATAAATAGTCTCTAGATATTATAGATCAATAAATAGTCACTAGATATCATAGGAAAAAGGTCAATAAATAAAACCGTAGTGGCCAGTAAAAATATGTCGGCCTAAAGCAGTTCACATTGGCCAGGGTTAACTAGAAAATGATACTTCTAGCATTGGACTAAGATGGTAAAGAAACACAAAACTCATGATATTAGCGTCACTTGTTTAGCGTATTGCATAAGATCATCTTTTTGTTTTATCTGCACTGTTTAACTTTTTCATGAAAGAAAGGCTGTCAAAGTTAACGCGGTATTAACGTGTTAACGCCCGATTCTATTAACGCCACTATTTTTTTTAACTCACGATTAACTTTTAAGAATTATTATTATAATTTTTTTTTTACTAGACTTCACTCAGGTGTATTATTGATGCTCTCATTGATACTATGTTTGTTTCTGAAGTGTGTGAGAGATAGAGAGGGAGAGGGGGGTGAGAGATGAGGAAGGGGCAAGAGAGAAAGAGCTGGGAGAGTGTGTGTGTGAGAGAGAGGGGGGGGGGGTGTGTGATTACTCAGCCCTTGTGTGGGTGAATGTAACAAGTTCCTAACGTTTTCTTTCCCCTATTATTTCATGCACACTTTATTCATTGTTTTAAATTATTATTTTCTTTTAAGTTATTTTCTGCATCACTCTGTTTTGAATTTGATGCAAATTTGCAATGCATGAGGGTCATCCTTTTGTGTTAAATGGCTGCATAAAGCAAGCATTTGTTGACTCATGTTGATAAGAGTATTAAAACTTGGAACTTGAAAAAGATCCGTTTAAGGTAGATACAAAAATATGCGATTAATTTGTGATTAATCGCGAGTTAACTATGGACAATCATGCGATGAATCAGATTAAATTTTTTAATCGATTGACGGCACTAGAAAGAATATTGTGTTTCCGAAATCACAGAGTTGGGCTGAGTTAGACATAACAAGAGAAAACCCTCCAAACACTGATGCATGAAACACAGTCAAATTCCCCATACGATCTATTCTATTCTAAAAGCAGGGGCTCTCAAAGTTTGGATGACCAAGGGCCAATTCAGGGACCTAACATTGGATTGAGGTTCCACCCACAACGGAAGCTTTAATTAAAGTCAAACTTTCAATCTTGCTGTAGTGTGGTAGTGAAAGTGTTAACCCTTTGTAGTGTGGTAGTGAAAGTGTTAACCCTTTGTAGTGTGGTAGTGAAAGTGTTAACCCTTTGTAGTGTGGTAGTGAAAGTGTTAACCCTTTATAGTGTGGCAGTGAAAGGTAGGGCTGTACTACCTTTCGCTGTAATAATAATAATTCTTAAAAAAAAATTTATAAACTAAATCCTCAATTTGAATAAAGTGATTAATCTGATTAAATTAGTATTTTTCTTTTATTAAATCAACTTTCTTTAATGAATATAATATCAGTTTCGTCAACATAAATAATCCAATAAGGGCACGGTTGGTATGAAAGTGATGGTGACGACATATTTAGTATAATATTATAATATTAGTGTAGCCTAATCTTTAACTGCAACTGTGAAGAAAACCCCCATTGGTTTAAACAGATTGAATAGACACACACAAAAAAAGATTAAAATGTTTTTTTTTAATATTTTTTTTATTACAAATTAAAAATTTGAATGTTGATTTAGAATTCGAATGTCAACATTATGATCGAAGCTTCGAAGCATTCGGTACAGCCCTAGTGAAAGGGTTGACAACTCGCTGTGGGCCGCACTTTGAGAAAGTCTCCGCAAAAAGGCTACATTCTAATTTCTAGACTGCATAAAATGTGAACTTCAAATGTAAAACAATGCTCCAAGTTATCTAGCTTGAGGAAGTATCTTCACTGTTTCTGTTTTCTCTTATCCTCCATGTTTGAACGCGGCACAGTTACCTCTCATGGCCACAAGGTGACACTCATCTGTAGGAAAGGTGGCGGTGAGAGAAGTAGTTTTATAATAGTTACCATTTTTTTCTAGATAGATTTAATCTCTTATCCTCCATGTTTGACGGCGAGAGAAGTACAGTTTTATAATAGTTAAAAAATAAATTCTAGATAGATTTCTTCTCTTATCCTCCATGTTTGAACATGGTGCAGTCACCTCTCATGGCCACAAGGTGACACTCTTCCATAGGAAAGGTGACGGCGAGAGAAGTAGAGTTTTATAATAGTTAAACAATTATTTCAGTCAGTACGGAAGCCACTCCTTTCTTTTAGCACTTTAATACTATTTTTTTTTCACTGTGCAAAAAAAACAGGCCCGACTTCCTTCAATCTATTGTCCCCGATTCATGTCCCATTATTCACGATAATGGATCTAGCTAATGCTCCGCTCACGGACCCTCTGCGTACTTGAATGGGGAATCCATTGAGTCTGAAACGCTGAGTGCTTAATGGTCATTTAGTAGAAAAGACACACACACACACCCACAGTATAGACAGTGCAGTAGCAAATACTGTTGACTGATCTGCCATTACAGTAAGTGGTAGATGTACAGTAGAGTGTTCATGGTAAATGGCCTTGCTATGAAATACCATTCAGGGTGTGTGCGTGTATGCATGCGTGTGTGTGTGTGTGTTTAGAAAATAACTTACACTCTTCCATTAACTATGGTTACTGTACTGTAGACAGTAAACCGTACAGACGAGCAGCCATAGGGAATGGGTGCGCTCCCCTGCCCAGATACAGTAGGGAGCCGCCACCCAGGGAAGGGCTCAGGTGGTTGGTCAGTGGGTAGGGGATTAAGATTACTCCTGATGCGCAACCTGTTGGCGAGAGAGAGAGAGAGAGAGAGAGAATAGGAGTGAAATTGGACAGCAGATGGTTCTGGTTTGGGGGAGTGGGGGTTTTAGCCGCGCCGGGGCCTGGCTACGCCTGCCAGATCTAGGGTGTAGCCTACCAGTTCTGGCACTACTCCTGGCATCAACCCACCACAGGGCTCCTTCCAGAGCCGGCTGAGAGGCTGTGCTGACGCCAGCACTACTACTACTACTACAGGTCTCCATGCGCTGGGGGAGGTGATGCACTCTGGCTCATCTGAGAGCTTGACGTCACACACTGTAGGAAAAAGTTGTCGATCCGCAGAGAAGAACTCTTTTTGATGAACTGGTTGTTTGGAGTTTGAACTGGGGATCGTTTCTTGGCCGTGCCTATAACCCTCCATCATGACACTCTGGCCCTAATAAAGTCACCGTGGGACAAGGAGTAAAGTAAACCCAGTAAAGTAAACATTGGAGAAAGTATGTAAGCATCTTTTAAACCGCAATGTTTTGACGCTGTGCAGAACCGAGGCGACCACGCCTCTGAATCCACTTCCAGTGTTGTCTGGGTTAAGAGGTCGACCGCGTGCCTGATTTGGCTCTCGTTGTAAATCATTTGTTCTCAATTGGCCTCACTGGTCAAATTAAGTTAAAACAAATAGGTGAATTATCGTAATAATTCCAAAGAGTCAACGATAAGAGGAGGGTCATTAATCAAACAGCAGAGTCCAACATCTTACTTTCTGTCAGATTTCTCAACACTTTCACGGAGAGTAAACATGCGGCCGCACCATATTCACACGGTGGCCATTTTGCTCTTATGTCACGCTTGGGTTGGGATTCCTTTCCGCCCCCCATGTGAATATGGTCAAGTGCCTGTGGGAGACTGTCTACCGCTCGGGGGCAATAAATGATTTCAATACGCCGCTTTCCTTGACAGCCGGCTCTTAATTAAAGGCGGTGGAGGCTAATTAGAGCTCCACCTCCTCTCGGGCGAGGGCTGCCCGGCGCTGCTGCACTCAGATCAGCTGACACGACGGAAAATTCACACGCAACCCTAAGACCTGAGGGACATATTACTCCGGCGCTGGCCCAGGACAGGGAGCTCTGTGCTGGGAGGCAAGCAGCAAATCAATACAGTTTTATGGTCCTGAATCATACATAAATGTTCCCTCTTAGCCGGGGCTACTTTCAGTCATCTTTGATCGAACCTCTCCTGGGGGGGGGGGCAAGGGAGGCCTGCGCAGATTAAGACGTGACGTGATGGAGGGCATGGTGTCTTTTCTTACATCCGTCTCCTCCGTCGCCCCCTTCGACTGCCTGAGAAAGCTGTATTCCCCGAACAGCTCACTGTGTGAGGTCTGTTTTTATAGTTAATACGTTGTATTTGATGATTACCCCTGTCAGATGACAAATGTAAAAGACACGTAACGTAATGAAGGGGGAGATAACGTTCATTGCATTGCATGTGGGTTTCAGGGTCTGAGGTCCATTTGTATTAAATTCAGGGGGGGGGGGGGGTTTCATGAAAATAAAATAAAAACCTGGCAATGGATAGGTTGTCATATTTCTGTTCTATCGTGAGCTAATTAATTAGCAGTTTCAACGTATCTTCTGAATTGATGAAATAGGTTGTGAATTGACACCAACGTCAGCCTACTATGTTATCGAACAAGTTGCTTTGTTTTGTTTTGACAAAAAAAACTCGCAGCATGCCATCTGTAGGCATGTAGGCTACACATCCATGACAAGAGCCATGATGACAATGATACCCTACTGCTGGGATTGTAAACAAAGCAAAAGAGTCTAAATACATTTTGAACTAACGTGATTTTGTGAACGAGTACAGTATACAAAATGATTTTATGATTGAGTACAGTATACAAAATGATTTTATGAATGAGTACAGTAATACAAACCCCTCTTTTGAGGAATGAGAAGAGGAATGCAGGCTACAGATAAGTATGAGAAATGAATGTTGCACACCTCATTTTTCCCTCCTGGTGCTGGATCATTCCCTAGTGTTGTGCAGGACAATTTACAATTTAGTCATTTAGCTGACGCTTTTATCCAAAGCGATTTACAGATTGTGAACAACAAGTCACCAGGAGGGGTACATCTCTGGCAGCTACTGTAAGGTTCAGTGGCATTTGTTCATCAAATAGTATCAAGCTTGAGTGTTACACTCTGACTGCATAGTAGTATAGACATATTGGCAAGATGGGTAGTAGTATAAGAACAGTAGCATAGAATTAGGGTACATAATAGTAAAAAGGTTAGAGGGTTATTATTTATTATTATTTTATTTCTCAGATATTATTTCAGATATTGTTTGAAGAGGTGTGTTTTTAGTCGATGGTGAAAATGTGGCCGGGTTTCAGCTGTCCTGACTGCGGTGGGGAGTTCATTCCACCATTGTGGAGCGAGGACAGAGAATAGCCTGGTTCATTCAGGAGCTCGGATAGGAGTGGGTCTGATGCGGCCAGGAGATGCAGAGCAGGGAAGTAGCTTTGCAGAAATGCTGCGTCATCCTTTACTTTTGCCCAAAGCCTTGCTCCAGTTCACAACATTAGCACTATTGATCAGGTCATAATGAAGCTAAAATTAGCACTAAATCAGTCCAGCATGCAGTAAGTATAAATATTTCAAAACTCTTGCTTATATGATAATGTACGGAAGCGTATTGCTGCCACACCAGAAAAAATAAATAAAATCTGTATGACGTTATAACATAAAGGTTTCACGTTATAACGTGATAACTTCTTGTTTTAACATAAAACGTTTCACGTTATAACGTGATAACTTCTTGTTTTAACATAAAACGTTTCATGTTATAACGTGATAACTTCTTGTTATAACATAAAACGTTTCACGTTATAACGTGATAACTTAAAACAAGAAGTTATCACGTTATAACATGAAACGTTTTATGTTAAAACAAAAAGTTATCACGTTATAACATGAAACCTTTATGTTATAACAAAAAGTTATCACGTTATAACGTGAAACGTTTTATGTTAAAACAAGAAGTTATCACGTTATAACGTGAAACCTTTATGTTATAACAAAAAGTTATCACGTTATAACGTGAAACGTTTTATGTTAAAACAAGACGTTATAACGTGAAACCTTTATCAATGTTATAACGTGATACGGATATTCTTTTTCTGGTGTGGCAGCAATACGCTTCCGTAATAATGCCATCTAATGTCATTTCCACTTAAGATGGCGCGGCCGAGGTCAGTCGCCGTCTGGTTTGCTCCGCTCTATTTTATGTCTATTTTATTATCTTCTACTTATTTTATTTACTATTGTATTATTGCACAATCGAAGCGGGCATGGCCACCCGCATTTCACTGTATGCCCTGGTATGTGTGTGACAAATAAACCTCTTGAATCTTGAATAATGCAATCAACTTGTGAGTCGGAGAAATGCAGCATGTTGGCTCCACGGCAAGCGGTGACCATCAGAATCTCTGAGGTCCAAGAATAAACAGGACCAACCGGAAGGCACTGAGAAATCCCCCCCCGGCGCCCCTTGTGTCTGGAGGGGCCGCTCAACCAACGCATTCCTGCGACACACTGTACTGTAGGTCTGCCCATGTTGATGCAAGTATCCACACAATAACAACTAGAGTCTGCAGAGGCCAGAGTTAGCCTTTAGCCCGCCAAAAGCATTGGATGGTATCACCGCTGCCATTGACCATATCCACACGGTGCCCATTTTGCTCTTATGTCATGCTCAGGTTGGGATTCCTTTCCACCCTGTTCCCCGCCCAACCTGAGCATGACATAAGAGCAAAATGACACTCAATTTACGCAATTCATAAGCGAATCCATATGCAAAGAGGTGTGTTTTTGCTGAGCTGAAATTACCTCCGCTCTGGTCATAGATAGACCTTGGCCTCCTCTTGACCTATACTGAGTCAGCATTCGCAGACGAACCAGGCGATGGCAAACGATGGTAGTGTTGATGGTGATGCGCCAACATGGTTTCAGAGGCACAGTCCTGCGTTAGTTCCACTTCTCTATCCACATTGAGCCTGTAAACCTCATCTATCTTCAATCACCGCTGGTATGGACTTCTGGATGATTCTTTTAATGGACCAAAGTGAATTAGCAATTAGTCCGGTGTTGTAGAGTGTATAGTCCAGTGGAGGTTATTGCATGACTACTAGTGAGGCAGTGCTTCACTAGTATACAGACGACATTTCTTATTTTTTTTATTAATACATAAATATTTTTTTATTAAATCTTTTATTTTGTTTATTACAAATGTTTTCCTCTAGGGGCGCCCCAGTGGCGAACCACATAACGCGCTGAGTCGCGGCACGGCCGACCCGGGTTCGATTCCCGGACCCGTCGTTATTTGCCGAATGTCTTCCCCCCCACTCTGTCTCCCGTTTCTCCTCTCTCTCTCTCTCTCTCTCTACTGGACTGCCCAGTAGTAAAAAGCGATAAACGCTAAAAAAGAAATATTAAAAAAAAAATGTATCCACTTTTTCTCCCATTTTCTATTTTTTTCTCCCATCCTAATTTTCATATCGTCCAATTCAACCCTCCCCTGTCTTCGAACGTTGTTTCTTGCCTCCCACAAGCCGGCTGCAATGTGGACTAAGTCATACATAGCACGAGTCCCCTCCGATACTCGAGGTAACAGCCGTCGCATCTTTTCACCTGCGCGGCTCGATCTTTCAGCGTCGGGGGTCTGGGCTTTGGAGGGGCCCCGCCGCCGTCGCTTCTTGATTCTACTGCGCAGGCGCACCAACCGACCTGTAGGAGTCGCTGTCCACAACGCCCGATCCCCACCCTTCAGTTTCCCTCCCTGTAATACGGCCAATGTGTATTACTGTGGACGACCAGCTAAACTGAAAGCAATGTGGAGAGCGGGGCTCGAACAGGAGGCGTCCTGTTCGAGCCCTGTCTCCAGCATTCGTTGCGAGCGCCTTGCCCACTGCGCCACGTAGCCAAAAAAAAAAAAAAAAAAAAATCTCTGTCAAAAATGTCCAAGTGACAGCTCTCTGAACCTGATCCCATAACACATTGATGCTGGTCAGGCTGTCAGCTGTCAATCATCCACATACACAGAATCTAATAATCCAATCAAAATAGGGTATTTGAGTTTAAAAAAGGCGGGTAGGGAGGCTTAGCGCACTTGATTGATTGGCGTTCATGCCGTGTTACATTGTGTTGACAACCTTGAGATCCAATCAGAGAATAGCCCCAGCTAATGAGACGGCGCTGCAGCTGGACCCTATTGACTGTGTGTGCAACTTGATTTGAAAGAGACTGACATAACCTTAGAGAAAAGAAGAGATTCATTTGCCTAATATAATAATTCATATTTTAAGAACTTTATTCAATTGTTCATCAACTTATTGTGCATCGTTTGATGATATATATATATTTGTATCTCAGTTGAAGTAGTGTAGTTGACGTGAACGTGCCGTCTTGGACTGTCTGTAAGCTAACTTGTTGTAGCTAATGTTAGCTAATAGCTATTCTAGCTACTAGGTTAGCAACCTGTCCTGCAATCTTTGTTCCCAAAGTCATCGAAACGTTCACCCAGGAAGATGGGATAGGTGAGCCCACAGCTTTGGTGAGTGCACTGCTTTGGCAATCGCTTGGGTGACTGTCTGAGTTACCACCTGTCGGAGTCGGATAGTCCCGAAAATGGAACGTGTCACGCATCAACAGAACAATGTTTAGTGGATTTTGACAGCATCCTCACGCAAATGAAGGATCGATTAGATTACAAAAGACTGCTGTTTGTTGCATTGCTGGATTTGCAACTGTTTGCAAGCAGAGGAGGTCATTGAACGTTTCATCAGAAAATATCGAAGGATGGATTTAATTTACAAGCGATCAGATGGGAGGGACACTATGTCCTCGTAAGAAGTAATATCGTCAATGGTGAGTGAAACAATTTTTTTTTATATTTAGTAGCTGTGTGGGGCGGGCCTGTGTTGATTATGAATTAATTGGCTGTATTTTACTGCGTGCGTTGGTTTGGCTGTGGTTGGGTCCGCTGTGGCCTTGCATGTGTAATGCAGGACCTCTTTAGGGGGTCTTTATTCGGCATGCAACGAACTGGACATGCAATTGGAGCGGCACACACACACCGGGATACACACACACATGCATTGTCTTTTTCTCAGTCGCCGATGCGATTGAGTCTCTGCGCCTAACCCATCCCGTCCTTGTGTGTGTGTGTGTGTGCAGTGCACGCGTGTGTGTGTGTCCATTTCCTATAGTGCTGAGTGATGTGCATGTGAATGTCCTAACCCAAGAATACACGAGACCCTCTTCTACCAAGTATGGTTTCGTCGATATTCCAATGTACAGTTTTGCTTGTACAGTTGTACAGTTTCCCCCACCCCGCCTACCCATATAATTTCCTATAATTTCCTTTGTTGTGAGGGACCAGATTGGGAGACAGTAAGATATTGGTGAAAGAAAAATGTTATGTAGATATGTGTTTGAAACAGTGAGGGTGAGAAATGGTCTGATCTGGCTGTAAACAAATAGTTTTTGATTTGCCTTCTTGACTAAGCTATTGATGTGATGTTTGTAAGTGAGGCCTGTGTGTCAAAAGTTACTCCAAGTGTTAAAGTTAGAGGTTCTATGTAGGATTGTTAGTAACTGTCTAACTGCATATATAACTGTTTCCACTAGAGGGCGCTCTAGGCGGAGCCACTCCTGATACCACCAGGTGGTGAGTATAAATAGAGATGTCTCCTCCCCCTCTACCTCTTTCTCCACCAGCCTCTCAGTGAGAGGAGAACTCATGTGCTGCTGCTCATACCATGTGAATGAATAAACGTTAGGTTAGTTGTAACGTTAGTTTAGGTTCGTGTTAACGTTAGATAATGTACAAAATAAACGTATTCCGCTGCTATAGACGTCGCTCTTTTATTTTGAAACCCCCCAGAAAGGAAGTCATTGCTCTCGTTAGCTAGCAGCCTATCAAGACCAGCCATTGGAATACTGTTTTCTAAATTGGGGAGGCTTTTAATCGTCAAGGTAAGAGGATTTTAAGTCATGGTATCCATAAACTTCAATCGGTTCGGATCCTTTGAATGAATGAGAATGTCAACAAACACGGCGACATGTTGAAATCACTGACTGCGCCCAGAGACGAGTGGTTAGGCAAAAAATAGTTCCGAGTATATTTGCTTAGAAAACGTAATTGTCGAATTCAATTATTTTTTATTTCTCCACGTGGTAAATACACAGGTCACAACATGTTTACAGGAACGTTTTGGAGTTGTATTTGGAGTGTATTTCGTGACTGTAGGGCACTGTAGGGAACGTCAGGCTACAACTCTGACCCACTTCCAGGGATGAAGCTAAGCTACGCTAACGGAGCGGCTGTTCCCTAAGCCTAATGCATGCACAGAGACAAAAAAGGTATGTATCTTCTTGTCTAACTCCAGGGAAGATGTTAAATAAGCTAATTTCCCAAAATGTTGGAGTTTTCCTTTAAAGGCTAAAGATAGAAACCATGCCTCTTGACCACGTTATTGTCGCCCCATAGCCAGATTCTGTCAACAGGTTATGGGCCCAGATCACGCCGGGGCGAAATAATAAGGGTAGCAAGTTTAGAGAGAGAGGGTGCTGAAGGCCCGAGCGACGCCAAGGGAGAGAACCAGGACCACGGCGGAACTGGCGTGTTGGCGATGCAGAGAGAAAGGTCATCGGAGAGGCGACTGCACAAAGACTGTCTGGTGTAGCTTCTGCAAATCCACGGGGCACACAGACAGAGCGTGCATGAAGAAACACGACCAGAGCGCGCGATACGCGCATGGACAAGATGACGGCCATGGATGAGACGGCGGCTACGGACAAGATGGCGGCTGTGGACAAGATGGCGGCAGCGGACACGATGGTGGTGACGTGAGACGTGAGACGGATCGAGACGACGCCCGGAGAATAACGGGAAAAGAAGACTTCGCTTTCGGGGCGCGGACAGCGTGCATCGCCAGGCCGGCACAGCTGCAGCGGGCCCAGAGGAAGGAACTGATCGTGGACACAGGTGCGTCGTCCCATGTCATCAACGACAGGAGTTGGTTCAAGAACTTTGACAACACTTTCCACCCGGAGAGGCACAGCATGGAGCTGGCAGATGGGAAGCGCACCTACGGGTTGGCGCAAGAGAGAGGAGACGCACAGGTATGCCTCACGGACAGTGGGGGGCGCCGGCGTACAGTGACGTTAAAGAACGCTCTCTACGTACCATCGTTCCCACAAGGACTATTCTCTGTAATAGCTGCTACTGCAAGTGGTGCCAAGGTATTCTTCGATAAAGGTAAAAATGTTCTTGTAGAACCTGACGGTACACGGTTTGACATAAAGATGTACCAGAGAATGTATTATCTGCAAACAGAGTGTAATGACAACGACAAGTGTAATGATAATAATGATATGTGTAGCGTGACGGCCATTCACGATATTCAGACATGGCACGAGATTATGGGTCATTGTAATTATGAGGATTTACTGAAACTGCAAGCAGTGACAGAAGGCATGCACATTGAAGGTGAAAAGCATAGACCTGACAAAAAATGTGTAGTGTGCAAAACGGGGAAGTTTACTCAATCGAGAAACAGAAATCCCACAGAAAAAGTAAAGGTACCACTTGCACTAGTTAACACGGATCTAGCCGGTCCAGTAAGCAACAAGTCCATAGGAGGCTTTAGATATGTACAGTCTTTTACAGATGTGTGCACAGGAGCAGTGTTTGTTTACTTTCTCAAAGCAAAGAGTGACACACTCCAGGCCACGGAGAAATTCCTGGCAGACGTAGCCCCTTATGGTAACGTAGGATGCTTGAGGTCCGACAACGAAACCGAGTTCACAAACGGAGAGTTCCAATCACTGTTGAGAAGGTACAAGATAAGACACGAGACGTCATGTCCATATCCCCCACACCAGAACGGAGTGGCAGAGAGGAAATGGCGCACCCTTTTCGAAATGGCTAGGTGTAAGCTAGTAGACAGTAACTTACCTAAGAGGCTATGGCATTATGCGGTGCAAGAAGCCGCTTACACCAGAAACGGGTGCTTTAATAAGCACACAGGCACCACCCCGTATACAGCACTGACAGGAAAGAAGTGTAATCTAGCTAGAATGCACCGATTTGGATCAGTGTGTTATGCGTACCTGCAGGACAGGGGAAAGCCCGAGTCCAGATGTGTAAAAGGACTCTTTGTAGGGCACGACAAGGGAAGCCCCGTTTTCCTAGTTTATCATCCCGGTAAAGGGAGAGTGCAGAAACACATGCTAGTCAAGTTTGTCACAAAGACAACATGTGAGAGCGAGACACAGACAGAGGAGCCAGAGCAGGACTCCAGAGTAAGGTGTGTAGAAACAGAGACGCATCAGCCCAGTGTACTTAGCACGGTCGTGCAGGCAGACAGTCAGCCACCCCCAGAGGGCGATGACGAGGGTGACGTCAAGTGCCCCAAGCAGTGGGAGGTATCCCTCAAGGGAACACAAACCCCCAAAGTATCTGACAGACTATACCCGGAAAGGGAGTGACAAGGATGACAGTACACTCACCATCGTTGATTACTGCTACAGGGTAGTCAGTGGGGTACCCCCGACCTTTAAGGAGGCCATAGTGTCCCCCGAATCAAGTAAATGGGAGAGACCAAGGGATGAGGAGATGAGGTCCCTAGAGGACAACCACACATTTACTCTAACCAAGTTACCAGAGGGCAGACAGACAGTGGGAGGGAAATGGTTGTATTCAACCAAGTTACCAGAGGGCAGACAGACAGTGGGAGGGAAATGGGTGTATTAAATCCAGGAGGGTATTGAAGGCCACGACCAGGGCCGCCTCAGGGGGTGTGCGAGCAGTGCGGTCGCACATGGCCTCGCAGGAAGGGGGGCCTCGCACAAAAAATTAAAAAAAAATATTTGTAATTTCTTTTTTTTTTTAAACATTTTTTTAAAATTTTTGCGAGGCCCCCCTTCCCGCGAGGCCCTTTTTCATCACAGACCTAAAATCTAGTTTTGCTTATATGCTTATATATTTCACATTAGACACGTTTGTAGAATGTGTCTGACTTGTTCCTGGCTCTGAGGCTCTGCAGATACACTATTGGAGGCAGCTCTGAGGCTCTGCAGGCAGCAGAATTGGTTTCAATGAGGGGAGGGGTTACAGGTAAGGTAGCGTCTGACTATTTCGCGCGTGCAGCATTGGAGGTTATGCCAGCCAAGATGAAGAGGACATCGTTCGGCAGATGGACTGAAGATGAAAGTTGTTGCATGTTAGACAGTTCAGTCAGGCTAGCCATCCCGGCTAAAGACAGGGACAGCTAGTTAGCTTTAGCTACGTTATAATATTGAGTGCTAACGTGTGGTTCAGTCGGGATATAGCCATGATGATGTCGGCTAGTAGCTAGCTTAGCTAAAGGCTAACTAGCGTTAGCTAACCTAGAGACAGCGCGTGCAGCATTGTTATGCCAAGATGAAGAGGACGGTCGTTCGGCAGATGAACTTCGTCAACTCCACGCGGTTGTCTCCATCCTCTTGGACGTTTGATGAGTTTTTAATGCACTCTATTCTATTCCCACCGTGGATATCTCTCTCTCTCTCTCTCTCTCTCTCTCTCTCTCTCTCTCTCTCTCTCTCTCTCTCGGGAGCCAAACGGGCCGACTAGCTGTTGTAGTACTAGTAGCTAACGGTGTGTGGCCTGGTGTCAGCACCTGGTGCGAGGGAGGTGAGCTTGGTGTTTCATTATGAGAATATCTCCATGCTCAAGTCGGCTATAGTCCGCGAGGGACTTGTTGCCGGCACCGCTATGGTAAACACCACTCTGTAGTGGGACGTGTATTGCCTTCTTTTTCCCTTCTCTCTTCGGATGAGAAGAGGAAAACACAGCGGCTGTCTGAAGTGTTGGCCTGTATTGCTTTTCTCACGTTGTACAGTTTTTCAGTGGTAGCCGCATAGCTTGCTTCTGCGTTAGCTAATGGTTAGCGATAGCCGGGTTGAGCTAACTGTTAGCCAGTTAGCTGTTTAGCTACGACGTTAGCTGCTCGTTTTCGCTCGGCTGGGAACGTTAGCTTGATGCTATCAGTTAGCCTAGAGTTAGCTGTTAGCTTGTGCTACGACCAATGACATTAGCCGTGAGAATAGCAGGCCCTGGCACTCTGACTACGACATCATCTTTGACAGAAGATGTAGTCGGGCCTGCACCATGACAAGGCTCCAGCCATAGCTTCTTTTTGTCCCGCCAGCGAGAGGCCTTTCGTCAACGTGGAGACCTGTGTTGCGGCCTTTCGCCCTGCGTTCCTTGGTGCAGGTAAGATGTCCATTGGACATTACCCCACTCTTCCTTCCTTCCCCTCCCGAATGTTTTGTTAATAACGATGTTTTTTTCCAGGCAAAACATATGTTACTTCACAACATTTGGAGATACGACATGTGCTGTGTGTGAATTGTCTTGGTCGTTTGTGTAGCTTGGGTAGTGTTGGCCAAAGCTGTGTGTGGCCTGGTGTCAGTACCTGGCTACTCTATTTGCAGTTAGCCTATTTAGCTGATGTCGGCCATTGGCTCCTTGCTACTTTGTTTTCTCTGGTATAGACCCTCTTCTCTTTGGATTTAAGTGTTGATCTTTGTCCTTTTGGATCTATGTATATTCATGTTGCCTTTGTGTTATCTTTTCCTTCTGTTTTGTTCTTCCATTAAAAGTTGAATATCCTTTAGGGGTTCATCTTTGCGTATCTCTCTCATACATGCTCTCTCTCTAACACACACACACACGACACACAGACATGCTCTCTCTCTAACACACAAACACACATGCTCTCTCTCTCTCTCTCTTTCTAACACACACAGTCTGCCTATGGCGGCCTTTCTCGATGGCTAGGCTGTGCTCGCTGAGTCTGTACCTAGTCAAGGATCTTCAGTCACAGTGCTCAGGTATTCTGCCACTGTGTACTCTCTGTTTAGGGCCAAATAGCATTTCAATTTCTTTCCAATGTGTCTCTCTCTCTCGCTCTCTCTCTCTCTCTCTGTACACTGTATTGACTGTAGAACAGGAGCTCTCTCTCGCTCTCTCTCTTGCTATATGTTGACTGTATCATGCCCAGCCTCGGGCAGCGCTATTATTTAAGAATATGTTGACTGTATGAAAAAAATAAAAAATAAAAAAAAATCTTGCACAGGGCCTCGCATTTCTCCCAGGCGGCCCTGGCCACGACAAATACAAAGTATGGTTCGTAGCCAATTGCTTAAATGCTGAAGGAGGGTACTCCATGTTTAAATACTGAAGGAGGGTGGCTACACTGCTTAAATGCAGGAGGAGGATACTTCTGGTTTAAATACGGGAGGAGTAGAATCCAGGTTTAAATACCTGAGTGGATTCCACGTTTAAATACAGAAATGGGTCCCATGTTTAAATACAGAGGTGGATGACTTACCATGTTCTAAATGATTTAATTATGTGGAAAAGATCCTGAGTTGTTTTGACTGATGTAAGAGATGTATAGAGAAGCTGTGGGTAGCCTCATTTGTTAGACAACCTGTACTCGCCCTGACCTATGTTTTGTAGTGAGTACAAAATTGTCACAGTATTTTGCTGACCCCACAGAGAAGCATTGAACTACGTCAAAAACATGTTTTTCGTTATCCCAAAGGTGCAGCAGACGAACAGCTGTGTTTCAGAAAGGGCAGCAAGGTTTTAGGACTTAAAGCCCACAGTGATACTATCAACCTGTGAAGCCGAGTGTATGTTTCTAGCTATGACAATACAGGAATGTGTTTATCTAGAACAACTACTCGAAGTGATGGACACCTATGTATATATGAAGACTGTTGTTTATGAGGGCAACCAGGGAACCATTGTGATTGCTAGGAACCCAGTGTGCTGACATAGATGTAAACATGTCGATATAAAATATCATCTCATCAGATCTGTCATCAGAGAAGAAAGAATGACACTGATTTATTGTCCAAACGGACGACATGGTAGCAGACACTATGAGGAAACCTGTTCCAAATAGAAATTGAAGAGATTTGCAGAGGTCATGTTGTAAATATTGACTGCCATACTCTTTTGATGTTTTGGATTGTATCCTTTGTAAAATGTTTTTCGGAGAAGTTATCCAGTATGCTAATACAACCCTAAATGGGAGTGTTAAAGTTAGAGGTTCTATGTAGGATTGTTAGTAACTGTCTAACTGCATATATAACTGTTTCCACTAGAGGGCGCTCTAGGCGGAGCCACTCCTGATACCACCAGGTGGCAAGTATAAATAGAGATGCCTCCTCCCCCTCTACCTCTTTCTCCACCAGCCTCTCAGTGAGAGGATAACTCATGTGCTGCTGCTCATACCATGTGAATGAATAAACCACGCCGCTTAAAGGCTAAAGATAGAAACCATGCCTCTTGACCACGTTATTGTCGCCCCATAGCCAGATTCTGTAAACACCAAGGTATTTATTACTAGTGCCTGTTGTCTTTAACTGTAGTGTCTGTCTGCTGTCTTCATAACCACACTGTGTGTCTGTACTTCTTTATTAATTTTTTTTTTATCTCTCCCGTCCTCCCCAATATGTTTTACTCACAGACACCACTGACACACACATTGGGGGATGTTTTAAAAATATAATTTAACATATAATATAATAATTTGTGCTTCACCAAAGAATTTGGTCAGCAGCCGCCACTAGTATAGTCCACTTCTTAAAGTAACATGTTCCGATGTTATACAATGTGCAACCTTCTACATTGCCCCCCTTTGTATTATAAGCGTCACCCCTGCATTTTACTATGACGCCCTGAGCTCATGGAATGAACTCTCCAAGTTTAAAACCTTGATTTCCAACCAGCCAATCAAGTTGTACGTGTTTTAATTGATTTATTATCCTTACTTTTGTCTCACCTTGTTGTTTTATTGTTATGATTTTATTTGCCTTTTATTTGTATGTACACTCGACGTGACTGTAAATGAGGGAAACCTCAGTCGCCTTTCGAGTTTAAATAAAGGTTTGAAATGAAGAGCATGGTCTCATTCCTTATCCCTTATCGATAAAGCATAACTTTTTAAACATTTTGGTCTCGCATTGTGGCAATAGGGCCGCGTGAAGGGACTTTTGAGAGAGAAAATGCACAGACAAGAAAGGAGCCGTGATCTGGTCTAGTGCGGAGTCACCTGAATGTCAAGCGAAATGTCAGTGACTGGAGGATTTGGCGCCACACCAGATATAGACGGAAGGGGATTTGATGCACGGCACACAGCCACCCCTCCCCCCACCTCATCTGAGAACTACACAAAATCCATTATTCCCCAGACGAAACACAGCATTAAAGATAGGGAGAAAATATCCCTCAGAAACAATCTCCGGAGCTCTTTAAAGGTTATGTTATAGTCGTATGCCTCGAGTCACGAGACGGCATGCAACTCACCAGGTGATTACGTTTAGTTTATTGCATGATGGTGAAAAGTTTGGGCGGACATTTTGACTTTGAAAACTCACATAGAAAGAAACTATGAGATGTAGGGAATGAGTTTAATAAGGTAGGGTTGTGTTTCAGTGACTCTGTCAATGGCATAATGAAATGGGAGGCATTTGAAATCATCAACCCACAGTATATTTTATGGTTTCACATTTTTCAGCATGGATGCACAATACATTCTCTGCTGTGGCTCCAGAAACTGATAATGACAAAGTTATATTATATATATATACAATTTTGGTGATTTTTTTCCCCCTTGTTTTGACTTTTCCAATGTTTTTCTATACATTGTGAGCAAGTTTCATTGACCATATTCATACGGTGGCCATTTCATTCTTATGTAATAGTCAGGTTGGGGTTTCTTTAACAGGGTGGAAAGATATCCCAACCAGAGCATGATATAACTGCAAAATGGCCGCTGTGTGAATAGGTCAATTGCTGAAAAGTTAACTCTTGGAGATACAAGGTTTCCACCCGACAGCAGCAATATCCAAAACAAATGAAATAAAGAATTAGATTTGTTGAAAGAACATAAGAAAACGTTAAGACGTCACCCAATGAGAGCAATGGGCGCAGGGACACCTCTGTGTTGACAGCATTATTAACTAAATCTAAACAATTATCAGTGAAAGTGTAGTTTTCAGATTCTAGATTACCACTTCACCAGGAGATTGTGTATTTAGAAGTCCTCAAGCTGCTGTCAAAGTCTCCGAGAATAGAACATCTGGTTCAGAAGGAGTACAGTGGACTTACTTTAGGATCCTACTATGAAATGAAAACTCCACTCAGAAAAGACACAACTCTGCACAACTTTGGTTGCCAACAAAAACAAAGCCTGACCAGATTTGCTATGACCTCTGTCCCCAGTGACAGAATTATGGTGTCCTGGTTTGGTTGGGATGCAGTCCCTCATTAAAACACATTCCACTATGTCTCCTATATAATTAGTGACTCATTCTCGTCCCACATCTCCTTAATGACGTCCAATATTTCGAGGGAGAGACGGAGAGGGGCACTAAACGTCTATTTTCAGCCTCGCATTACCCTTAACAATATTGGGTACTAGGGGTCGAAAACCTTTTTTGTCAATAAAGCGGGTCTGACTGGAGCCAGACACGGGGCCCAGACCGTTTTATTGCATTCTGGGATTACTAGCATGGCTGAAATGAAAGTGCATCGTCATGGCTGCAGTTGCACCAATTCATGACCCCTCCAGGTAACACAGCCATGGAAGAATTTATTACCAGGTCAAACTCTATCCAAAAGAGTGCCGCCACATTGTATTTATTCTTTCTAATGTTACCACGAGACACGAGACATCATAGCCACAGCTAGCCTATATACTATTATGGTCTCGTAACCTATGTGGTCTCATAATGAATCAGTTTTAGTTTTATGAAATATAAGTCAAAATTGGGCTCCTTTCAACATACTATGTCCTCAATATTCCATCCATATATGCAGCAGGTACGTGCACAGACAGGGCCCAAGGGGGGCTTGAGCCCCAGCCCTTTTAGCCTCAGAGTCAAAAAGTACTCTTATTTTGGTTGAATTAAAACCTCTTAAGCTGCAACGTCCCTCATATGGGACGTTTTTCGGATGTTTGCAACCGGCAGTTTGGCTACCCCTAGTGGCTCTGGTGTGCATATTTTGTAATACAATATTATCAAATTGAAGGCTTATTTGTTGCCTGTCGATAGCGATAAAATCCGACGAAATCCGTTCAGCGGTTCTCGAGTTACATGCCGGTATTTGAGGCTTGTGCAAAGTACACGGTATTGCGCAAAATACCACTCCCGACTCAGGCTGTAGTAGTTCCGTCAATCTAGATCCGATCTAAAAAATTATTGTGGATCGTTGTAACCAATGATACCCCACATGGGGATCTAAATAAAAATTAAAAAAAACACGAAGAAACACGAAAACAGGAAGAGCAAAACAGCTGAATGAATTGAAGTCTATGAGAAAACGGAGTTTTTCTTTGTACACAGTTTACCGAAATCACTCCTAATCACTCATTTCTGAATGGATCTTTATGAAACTTGGATATGTACTACATAAGGCTTCAGGCTATGGCTCCGTCTGGATTTGTAAGCCATACCACCTTCTGGGGAAATACTACCTCTGGACTACTAACTACTACAGAAAAACTTGAGTAACACATTTTTTTACAACTCAAGTTCAGACCTATGTAACTCAATTACCTTAGCACTAAAAGTGAATTTCTTTTCTGGAATCAGAAACTTCAGAATGTCCTCTTTCAAAAGAGATGCATGTGCTATAAGTATAAAGTATGTTATTTTGGTTTGCAAAAAAAGTATGCAGTCCTCAAGTTCGAGTTCAAAAATTGCCAGTTTTCTGCCCGCTTGTATATATAATTTTAATATAATATATATTAATATATATAACCTCTTAAGCCCAAGGCCTATTTTCTGAAAATCTGCCTAAAAATAAGTAAATGGAAGATTGCTCCACTTCTACATGGACCATTTGCATGTTCTTGGTATCTAGGGACATCTATGGATCTCAGGGAATGTATTCCCAGTGTCAGAAATATTATGTCTGTTACTAGGCTTGAGTAAATTCTAATGAACCAAAGGAGAATATCAATTCTATCTATTCTAGACATGAAAACTGCCACTGAGCTCATTCAGCACCTTCTTGAAATCAAGTGTACAAAAAAATCTAAGCAAATGAATAAAGGGAAGATGATTAAACATAAGGTTTACAGTACTGAATTCTGCCATCCGGACACATGCTATTTGAAATATGATTATGGAATATAGAATATCAGGCCTATAAATGACCGTATTGTGGCCAAGTCACACATCTATGGATCGGGTCAAATCTCCCCTTTCCAATGGCAGAGTTCAATCTGGATTTAGTATCACCAGGCATGCAGCAAAAACCGTGAATGAAATCTACTGTAAGTTTCTCCGCCATTTTTCATCGGATTGCAACGCCATTTTTTGTTTCACAGAAAGGTAGATAAACTAACTGCGTTCTGTTTTATGGCAATAACGTTCAGGTTTGTGGGAGATAATCCTGAAAAATAACAGAAATTAAAAAGTAAATCCAGAAGTCAGATGATTGACAGAGGAGGGCGGCTGAGTGGCGCAGTGGGCAAGGCGCTCGCCACTAACACAGGATACGCTGGTATCGAGCCCAGATCTCGCCGTTGCTACCGGCTTGGCCGGCCGTCATACTAACACAATTGGCAGTGTTAGAGGGTGGGAAAGCCGGTGGGTGGGGATTGGACGTTGTGGACAGCGACTCCTACAGGTCGGTTGGGTGACGCCGGTACGGCGGAAACAGGAAGTAGCGGGGGCAGCGTGAGCCTCCTACGTGTTACTCCTCGCCACTGAGAGTTCGAGCTGCTGCGGTGAAAAGATGCGACAGGCTGCCTCCTCGTGTACCGGAGGGGACACGTGATGCAAGGCTTCTATCCTCACTACAGCCGACCAGTGGGAGGCATAGTCTAGCAACGTTCAAGAAAGGGGAGGGAAGAATTGGATAATACGAAATTGGGATGGGAGAAAAATAGAAAATGGGGAGAAAAAGTGGATAAAAAAAAAGAAAAGAAAAAAAGATGATTGACAGAGGCTGGCATGAGCTGTGTAGTTTTTTGAAATTCGAAGGCCCATTGAAAGCCCTGGGTCTCTTCCTTCAAAAGACTACACTCATTTTTGGCTGCGCCACTTCCTCGCGTCAATATGCGCCGGTTTCCGACCGAATGCCCTGTGATTTCTATAATCTTATATTTCACTAATAACAGTTAAACTCAGTGGTAAACAAATGTAATGCTAAAAATATACACGACTGCTGTTTTGACAGGGTTAGGGTCTTTACTCTTGGCTACATTTGAAAAATAAACGCAACATTAATTCATACATTGATTCTGTAGAGATGAATTTATGACATGATGTAATTTGCGGTCCAGTACCGGACCGCTCTGGCTTAACCAGTGATGCAGTGGTGGTACCACTCGGTACCACGCCGTCCTAGCAGTTCGCTGAGCAGAAGTGCGGGCACGGATGTGCACGCGCGCGCACACAAAAATGCGTTCACAACTTTCACTGTACTGTCGCGCCGTGCACCAAGTACCGGGCACTTAGTCTTTGCATAGCATAACAAAGAAAGAGAAGTGCAAGACCAAAATACAAGCCCTGTGGGGGGTTTGCTTGAGCTGGTCTGTGCACACGCGAGGGAACATGAATGCGCGTGCACGTGGCGTCCAGGCAGTTCTGATATTACGACTGCACCCCTGGGCTTAACCCTTTCACTGCCACACTACAGAAGGTTAACTCTTTCACTGTCACACTACAAAGGGTTAACACGTTCACTGCCACACTACAAGGGTTAACCATTTCACTGCTACACTACAAAGGGTTAACACTATCACTACCACACTACAAATGGTTAACACTTTCACTGTCACACTACAAATGGTTAAGAGGTTAAATATACATTTGGAAATCTATAGTAGTAGGCTATAGACAAAAAAAGACACCATAGAAATGTTTAACACAGCGTGTGATTGTGGATAGAGTTCTTTTTTTTTGGGGCCACTGCCCCCCAAGATGTCTGTGCACAGCCCTGCAAATATGTATAATACAAAATATGCCTAGGCCCTTAATGTACTTAATTCACGCACTACCCTGAAACGTCTCTGACGCCGTGGGGTAAACCTGACAGCCGCAAGGGACACGCTTCAAGCCTGATAGCGCAGGGGGACATAAAGGTCAAGGTTCAAAGTTGATTCATATTCACACCATCACACCCTTTACTACTGTAACTGGAGCTCCTCACTACCTCCGGTCTGCCCCCCCCCCCCCCCCCCCGCTCTGAACCACAAGTACTAAGCATGGGATTGGTCAGCGGGGAGCATCTCGGGGGGTCATTATTGCCTATCAACTCAAGTGCGCATGAAGGTACGACCTGACAGGAGAGACATGGTGGAGGGGAAAGAAAAAAAGTGTAATATTCATCTCTTTCCTACGTCTGGCCAAACGAAGGGGTCAGGAAAATACCTAAGATAGCTTCTTACCTAATGATCCAGACGATGGAATATATCAGCCTCCATTGTTGGCAGAGACGGTGGAAATGTCCCGTTATGCCTCTCCTCTCCCACCTGAGAGGTTCCCTGTAAACCCAGGCCGGGTCAGTCTCCTCTCCTTCCTCCCCGGCAGCGGGGGCGCAGCGGCCTCCGTCTCCTGACCGTCGCAGCGTGAGCCGAGCACCGGTCGGCATTAATTCTCCATAATTAGGACTTCACGCTGTTCTTCTAAATGGGCCTCCTGTACCCCCCTCCCCTCCCTCCCCAACACCTCCCTCTCCCTCTCCCTTTTTCACTTTGCAATTTATTGAGTTTGACAAGAGTTGTGCTTCACCTCATCCTCCCCTCTCCCCCGGGAACACACTTCTGTGTTGTTGTGGAACAATGGTATTTTTCGGCTCCCTTTGTCTGTATTTGGCTTTTGTCATCTGCGCCGTGTGTATGATCGCGGGTTGTGTTTAATGAAGTTCAAAGTGCCTCTGACACAGAAGAGCCCGGCGATCACGAGGAATTCAACCGATGTCGGCGGCGACTTGAAACTATATAAATAAATCTTAAAAAAAAAAACACACAGCCTGGGAAAAGACTTCTGTTACATAAAGTATCTTGACATTTATTTGAGGAGAAGGAGGAGGATGTTGTTTAGAGATGAGCAATAGGCACATATATTCACTAGATAGGGGGAATATGCTATCTGCTTTGACTGTAAAGTATACCTATAAATCAGATAACACTAACACTGTTGGTACAGAAAAAGATGTTTTCAGTAGAAAGCTAAAACACGTCTGGCGTTCTCTCTCAGAACAGCTTACCAATTCAGTCCTCCGTGACGTACAAAGGACTCCTTATAAAAGGCTTATCAACGTATCAAACACAAGCCATGCTAAATGCATTACGCTATTGTCTGACGTGCAGCATGTCTGCCTTAGAGATAGAATCTTTAATGTTGTCAAACAGTGCCCTCTAGTCAAGAGAGCCCCACTTGGTATTGACTTTGCCAAGAGAGGTCTGGAGAAACTCCAACTCACACGTCAGACCAAAACAAATAAAATCTAAACAAAGTGCAATACTTTTTACCTAGACGCCATCGCTCGACCGGCGTTACAGATTCCACCTTTTGATAAATACAACTGCTCACATAAATGCACTGCGACACTAACAAGACCTGATGGATTATCAACAGGGCCGAGCTAGCAGAGAACTAGCCGCGGCGGTACCTCATGGTTTTATAACCGCTCAGCTGTTCCAAGGTTTTTGGTACATTCGGCAACAACAAGCTCAGGTGGTGGTCTCTCTCTCTCTCTCCTGGCTGGTGAGCTTTGACGGCACACTGTTGGTAGGAGTCATATGATGTCTATTGTCACGTGCACAGGCGCACGGTTGGTGGTGGTGGAGCAGGGCGGAGAGTGGAAGGCAGGCACTGCTGTCAGACTGCATCAAGGCCATAACAGAACATTTGTTTCGGGGGATGGGGAGGGAGGGGGAAAGGGGGGTTGGGGTATGTGGAGTTATAAGACACAGGTGTTTGCTCCTCAACAGTCCGCGACTTGACAGGCGCAGGCCAGGTGAAACAAACATAGAGGGTCTCTTAATAAAGACCACCAGGCGTGCAGACAGACTGAAGGAGTCATTGATAACACGGTGGTCAACTTTAGTTATTGACTTTAACTTTATTGATTTTATTGACTTGACTGGTTTCTTTTAGCCTTTTGTCAACTTGTTTTTTTTAACCTTCCCTACCAGGAATGTGGGTCTCTAGGCGAGCACTTGGACCTCTACACTACCCAGATGCCTCTATCTACTCTGTTATTGTTAAAGGCCCCGTGAAATCAAATTGATGTTTGTAATTTCCTGGAAAGAGTCATCCAGCACACAGGGGCGTATACTAATTTTGCGTCCAATGAAATGCTTTCTAGAATGACATTTACAGCACATTGTAACTGAGCTAGCACTCGGCCTCTTTTATTTAACAAATGTTCAATGTTAGCTCGCTAGCTAATGTTGCGTAATGTTGCTAACCTATGTTGCCAACATAAGCTTGCTAGCTAATGGGTTGACCGTAATGCACATTCAGCACTATTGGCTACTATAAATGCTAATCAATCTCCCTAGCTTCCTGTTTTTACAGGAAACACATAAATATGTGGAATCAATATAAATTGAATTCAATAAAAAAAAAATTCAACCCACTAACCTTACTTTCTTAACTCTTTCACGGCAATACCTGAGTATAGTCGGGTAATCTCGGGTTTTGATCCTTTGATCTTTTCCTTTGATCCCCGTTCTATACGGTCAGCCAGAGCCATCAGGTGTCTATGATTCATCTACCTACGTTGGAATTGCAATGACGATCGAATATCACCAGGTGGCAGTATCGCCTACCTTTGAACTGGAATGGCTTGGTGTGGATACATGTTTTCCTTTATTTTTTTTTGCAAGGGCTCCTCCTCCTGCCTGAACAGAAATACACAGCGATCGCCTCAAAATTGTGTTGCCTGAAGCGTATTTCCCATATAAACGAGTATAGACCAGTGGCGGCTGGTGAATTCTTCTCCAGGAGGGGCGCTATACCAAACATTTTGCAAACATGTACCGAGGTATCACAATGTCACACACACACAAACACACGCGTGCACGCATTGGCGAGACCACACACTGAGTAGCCTACTGTGCACGTCAGAGCTTCGGCGAAACCACAATGTACGAATATTTAAGTAGGTAGAGTACAACTATCACCATTGCCAGAAATCAATCACAGTCAATGCAGCCACGTTTCCAATAGCGCCTACACAAACATGCACGCCCAGATCTCAAATCTCTCTCTCTCTCTCGCTCGCTCGGGAGCAGCGTATTATCACTGTAATATATTTGTGCATGATCCCACCCGCACGCCCGTATTCAGATTCGTACAATAATAATCACAGAGGTATATCTTGTCATTTGAAACAAGTTACCAATATATTGTCCCGTGGGTTATGCCCCCCCGCGGCAAAATTAATTAGTATCCCCCTCTATCTCGCTATCTCTCTCTTTCTCTCTCTCACACACACACACAGCATGACGTGGAATCCCAGGCACTAACCTTACACAAATTAGAAGGAACTGCAAAGGATCACCTAGTATACAGTATACCAAGAATAACTTCAGTTAGTACAGCATATTTTGCATATTGTTAAAAGAGCCAAGGCTAGCTTACGTAAATTAAACATAGACTTACCATCACAAGAGTTGAAGGGGGCGAGATATTCAGCTGTCCACAAGCCATAATAATTATTTTTTTTAATCCACTCAAAAAGAAACTCCAGTAACAGTCCATGGGCATGTTGCATCTGTCCCCATCGTTTTAAAAAGCAGGAATGGAAAGCAACATACGGCATTTACATGACTGCATCCAGCTAGCATATAGCTTCTTGTTAGCCAAGTAGCCAACACTTCTTACCACCAGCTAGAAAACGAGTATATTGTCTTCCTCTGTCTGTTGATTGTTTCTGAATTGAGATATCAGGCTGATGAGGTCGAAACTTTCACTCCAGTGTTCATCTCTCAAAAGGTATTGTTTTGAGGGATTTACCTGCATTTTCGAGGTTGGAATGTTCTGCCTCCATGATCCATGGTAGCTACTAGTAAGCTAGCAAACTCTCCGTTCTGTGTGGAGGGAGTGACAACACAGCAGTTACCCTGCTTGCTTGGAGCGCCAGAAAAACGCGCCCCGATTACATCATATTTGAACGCACTGATAGGCGAAATGTATTTGCTTGACCTATTTAATTGGCTGTGATGATACAGTGACGCGCACAGTGTGCGCGCTATGTCTATGCGCCCAGCTTTAGAGGTACCCTCTATATCAGGAGAGACAGTGACGTCATGTGAATCACAAAACAATGATTTATATTTGATATATTAACGTTATTGTGCATTTGAAACACAAACATACTTAAAATGAGTAAATATTATTCATTTGAAACATGTTTAGTTTATTTTTAGGGGTCTAAAATAAAAATTTAAATAAAACATTTTCTTCTTCTCCTGCTCTCTTTACCAGGGGGAGGCGGCGCCCCAGCGCCCCCTATGGGCCGGCCTCCACTGGTATAGACATATACAGTGGTAATCGTGATGGCGATGCGATAACTTGGAATTATTCTTTTTGGAATACCTTCTGGCTAAGGTATTCAGTATTTTTTTTGTTTTTTTAACAATCACAGTTTTGTGTTTTACCGGACGTAAAACATGCTCGACAAACACAATCACAGTTTTGAGTTAAAACGACCCCCCCTCCTGATGATTTTGTGAAGACACATATAACAGTGTTATATACCTTTGATTTGGGAGTATTTGGGGCTTCAGGGGATCAACCAGAACGATTTGGGCTTATTGCATATAATGTGTCATATCTCGCGATCTATGGAAAAAGACTGGATTATTCCGGAAATGGGGCGATGTTTAGTGTGTAGCGTGTAACAAACAGTGTGTAGAAATGAGCTGATTAGTCAGTAATGGACTATGAACAATGCCTGTAAAATGAGCCATACTATTGTCTCCATAGCTATAATACAGAACACATGATGGGTCTGGAAACATCGCTAAAATGGTCATTAATGCTGGCGCCAAACAGTGCAGATGGCGAAAGCTAGTGGCCGTGAATGAGTTAAACTATCATGCACTCTTCCTACTATACTAGTATGTCTTTACTACTATGCACTCAACACTGCAGCACCGATGTTTCAGCACTATTTGATTTGTACCCTTCCTGCTGACTTGTCGTACAGAACTTGTAAGTCGCTTTGGATACAAGCGTCAGCTAAATGACAAAATGTAAATAGCATTCTGTTAGCCGTTTCATGGGGACTTTAAATGTTTGCATTTTCTACATTGTCTCCTATTCACTGGACCTTTACTGACTTTGCATGTACACACATTTCCAGTGAAACACCACAAATCCTGTTAAATTCTCATAGTATTTCAGTCTCCACGGGTTCCTCCTACCTAAATAAAGTGTTTTTGTTATTGTTGTCCCCCCCCGTCCCCCACACACACACATTTATTCCATGGCCATTTCCCAGGGAACATTGCATTGTTTGGGGGGTTGGGGTGTGGGAGGGGGGGATTAAAATTCATTGCAGATTATATCTGCTCCAGCAGCACTGGAGAACAATACAATGGGATGTGGGGGTCTCACAATGGGATGTGGGGGTCTCACCATCAGGTTCCTGTAAGATGACTGCCCACCCATTATGATCAGAGCCCCGTGAACCTATGAACCCAATTAGAGACTGATCCATAAGAAGGACTTTGACTCTAGATATGCAGAAAGCAGGCAACTTTCTGGCCCTTGCGCTCCTAACGTGTGGACGCCTTTGTTTTAAAAAATTGGCCTATTGCAGGCCAGGCCTGAGAGAGCCGGGACAAAGGTTCTTGAGTTAATTTGTTTTACCCGTGCGTAGCCTGGCCGCTCAATGGAAGAACGCTCCTATGGACATTCTCACTACCTCCATCGCTCGTTGATTAGGAACTCGGAGAATAACGCTGTGTTGTCGTTGGTCACACGGTATATTTCTGTACAGTCACTCTGATGGAGACTGTCCTCGATGTTGTTTCCCTGCACACCGGGACAAACTGTGAGTCAGCAGAGAGACACTGCAGGCTTTTCATCCAGGCAAGCCGGTGAATGGCCCTCTGAGCAGAGACCTACAGCAACACTATTGAGGCTCATCAATGACAAACCTCCATTGTCTTTGCTCCGAGTTGCAGAGGAGGTGGCCGGAACAAAGGGGTCTTTTGTCACGCGGTTTTCTAACCTCACGTTTAGTTTTTTTTTCTTCTTCTATCCTGCAAACAATTTTAAACGTATACTACAGACTATAGACTGTGCAGGATTTCTTTTCTCCTGAATATATCACTGTCAGACGAATGTTGGTGTCAGCCCCCACGAGCCGCTTCCTAGCGGCACAGGCGGTTTCATTGTTTCCTCTGCCCACTGTTTATATACACAGTCTACAGGAAGGGTTTTCTTAGATTTCACAGGATATCGATTTTGGGGATCAGATGAAAGCACAAAGTGGATCGTGTTGGGGCTACCGTTCATAACGGTGTCGGGACGTGTTTTCGCCAGAGTTGAAACGTGTAATCTCATCTCGTTTCATCACGAAAACATGAATGAAGCGGCGTCTTTGATTCAAACAAAATACGGACAGGGTAAAGAACACGAGATGTACAAAATGTACGACCCTCCTTCTCTGACATCACAGTGTATGACTCACCAACTTAAAATTGTAAACTTAAGTCACAATTTCGGGGGGGGGGGGGGGGCCGTACGCTGAATGATATTCCTGCCAAACACTTGAAAGAAGTGGGAATGGGACTTTTTATGGAGGAAAACAGTGGGAAAACAAAGCCTAAACCCTCTCCATGACTTGGCCTGCTTTATGGAGTGCATTGAGGCAAGTCACCCTGGAGACAGGACTTCTCTGCTGATGTAAGAGGAACCTCGTCACCCCCAGTCTCCCCTGGTCCCTTCGGTCTCTCTCCCACGGTCAGGGGTGCAGCGCTGGCCCATGTGTTAATCTGAAAGAGGGCCTCCTTCTCTACTAAAACGGGGCCTAGAGCAATGACAAAAGGGGCATGGGGATGAGAGCTTTTCTCTCTCTCTCTCCCACCGCGGTCTCTCTGTGCTGTAGGTGCTCGGTGCCCCGCAGCCTACCCCACTTCACACCGGGGGAGAGGGGGCCGAGGGAGACCAGTAGGCCATGTGACAACATTTTTGTTGTAACTGCTCGCCGCTCTCCCACCCTCTGCAGCATTTCATTATTTCCAAACCCATGAGCTCAAACAATTTGTCTGTTCAGCTATGTCAGCTGTGGCCTTTGATGTTAGCTCCCCAGCGCCTTGCTCGTGTTCATTAGCTAACAATCAGTGTTTTTTCGGAAGGGAAGGTTGAGCGCACACGGGGTAGAAGTAGCCTTCTCTCTCCCTCTCGACTCCTTTTTTAAATGAACGAGACAAATGATGAAGAAAGCCCCGTAGATCTGCACCCCCGGCCCCCCCCCCGTTGTTGGCACCTGGTAAATATCAAAACAGCAGCTTACTAGGCACAATATTCCCATGTTATACATCTCAATAAATAGCACATGGCAAACGGAATTTTATTTTTTTTACAAGAATAGTTTCTAAAGGTTAGAGTTTGATGCTACGGCCCATCGAGACTTTGTAGGTGGAGGAGGTCTACTAAGAATGTTGAAAGGGCCTGCCGCTGTTTTACAAGGTAACAAAGCAAAACACATTTGCTGACGGATTCATTAAGTGTGAAAAAAAAAAGCACCTCTCCTCACAGACAGCTGCGGAAGACTTAAGAAGGGGGAAGAACGAGAGGCCAACCCAAGCCCACCAACACACACCGTTATTTACTCGCACAGCCTGCACAAACATGCAGACGGGTAACAGTGATGGATTAGGCCAGGGTTACCCCGGCCAGACAACAGCGCTATATAAGAGAGAGGGAGTGTGTTTCGGGGGCCATGGCAGCGTGGCCGCTCGAGTGATGAAAGTGGGGTAAGAGAGGAGAGATTTCTGGCTGACATGCCGAAGAAGATTAAGTATCAGGTTTCCCCTCCCGGTCTTAATCTGGGCTGGGGGGGGGGGGGGGGGGGGGGCAAGATTGTCACTGGTAAACAACAGACACTGATACTCCTCATACCACCTCACAATGCAGGTTAACGCAGAGGATTACATACAGGCACTTAGGGGGCAAAGGCCTGGATTCTGAGTGCTATTGTTAAAAGAGGGGCCTGTATCCTGTTTTAATCACTCTGACGGGATGCGTCGGAATGTTTATAATTAGAAAGACAAAGAAATCTGATGGGTGTGATCAACATAACCCAAGGGGATGAGCAATAACAGGTTTAAGCATAATAACACATCTTCACTTTAACAAGCAAGTATAGCACATTTTCCCTTTGACTTCACCTAGAAAACGCTGATTCATTTCACACACATCCAAAACTCAAAACAGTTTGGCACATGTTCATTTAATAGTAAATGAGTTTGAATATGGCTGGCAGTGATGTCATCGGGGACATAGAATCCTTGTGTTGTGTTAATTACAGCATCGTGGAATGTAGATGAAAAAAAGCAATACCTTGTCTCATAGGGACTGCTACCATATAATGTAGAATGACCATAAAGCTTTCTTTTCCATTCCATTTCATTGAGCTGTAATTAACACAAAGATTCAATGTCCCCGATGACATCACTTGTGGCAACATTCAAACTCACTTCCTCTCAAAAGCTGCAAAACTGTTAGGAGCTTTTGGATGTGTGTGAGATTATGTGCAAAAGAAATCAGCATTGTTTTTTTTGCGAAGTGCCCCTTTAAAAAAAAGAAAAAAAGGCCAAACGCGGTGGGAACAGGTGACATGGAGAACGTGTGGGTGGTCAGCAACCTTCAGACCCATCTATCTCTCAATGCAGGTGTGATGGTTGCACCCTTCCAACTCAGTGACGGAGAGGGTGCTGACTGCAGCGGTTGGACGTGATGGTTCAGTTAGCTCCAACCACAGGTGTAGACAGTGGCGGCTGCTTAGGATGACAGAGACTGATTGGTATTGGCCCTAAAGGATAGGATCTTCTTGCCCCCCCTCCCTCCCCCTCCCATTAGAAGATCAAAGGTTCACGGTCCACAGTCTTCCTCTAAATAAATGAAGATGTATAACGATACAGATAAGACCGTAAAAAAGAGAGAGTGATCAAGTAGTTATTATTATAGGAGAAACACTCTCTCTCGTGATCTCCTCAGGTCACCGACTTGGCGAAAGAAAAGGGAGACGGAGGAACCATTCGAGTGCAATAAGGATGCTCTTTTATTGCAAACAAAGAAACAAAATACAATCTAACCCTCTTTCGTGTGTGATTCTTGTGAGAAATCAAATTATTTACATGACAATGTACAAAATAATTAGTCACATACTCTTTTGAGAACTATGAAAGGTTGAGGAAAAGAGGAACACTCGGTGTGTATCAACTGATAGGTGCTCTGCTCGTACAATAACCTAGTACTCTGAACATTAGACTTCATACAAAAAAATACCATTTAAAAAAAATAATTATCAAAACAAACGACAACGAAAACAAAAACAATAATATATAATAATAAAAAAAAAAGACAGCCAGCATATTTACAAAACAATAATATTTTCTAGGACTCTGGCCAGCTTAGTATATCCAATCTCAATTCCCAGTGAAACGTTACTAAATACGATTTTTCTGGTGCTGTGTAACCAAGCTGTTACATGTGTCTTCTTAATCTGTGTATAAGGCATATAACCATCGACCTTTATTCAACTCCACTGTACGGAAAACAAGGCAACAAAATCTTAAATATAAAAAAAACGGAAGACATACAAAAAAAAGAAAAAAAGGACAAGGCAGTCCTCCTCGCTGGTGACAGCGACAGCATTTTACATAAATCCTTACAATACTGCATTTCTCAGACCATCTCTAAGGCAACGACTTTTCAAACAGAGGTTGGGATATCGGGGTCACGACGTCCTGTATGTATGAACATGTGAATCCAATGTCTGCCTTAGCTTTCACGCATAGTAGACATATTAACATTATTGCCATGTATATGAGCACGACATACTTGTGATCTGAAGGAGGGAGGCCAGCAGTAGGCACAGAAATAACTTCACCACTTTGTAATCTCAGAGCCAAAGAAATTAAATACAAAATATTGAAAAAAAACAAGAGCAAAACAACTGAAGGAAAGAGGAAAAAAAAGACCTTGCTTGAAAAAGAAAACTAGAACATCCTCAACTAATTGTTTCTTCATCAACTATAGGATTTTGTCAATTAACAGAACCGTTGATTTAATCCACACATCTGTAGAACAATTATTGTGTTCCCCCACATTATTGTCCCGCTGCAAAAATAATACAATCACGCGGAAGAACCTCTTCGAAAAATTTTGCGCTTAGCAATAGACCAAAGCATATCTGTGGATATCATTGTAATGCCAGACATGTGCTTATTATTTTACAGGAAATAACTCATTCAGCATGAAAAAAAAACCAAAAACATTAAAAACAAAGTAATCAACAATAACAAAAAAATTATAAACTCTTGGTCAACTAATCCCCTGGTTAGTCGACCAATCGAATACGAGGGGGGGGGGGGGGGGTACTATACCTATGAACAGTCAGATGAAGAGAGCCTTCCTCCCCGGGTCGTGTCCTTCCCATCTCAGAGCAGTAGCTAAGAAAAGCTGTTTATACAGAGAGGCGTGTAGTTATAGACGGCTACAAAACAACCTCTATAAGAGACACGTGCGCGCGTGCAGCGGCACACACAGATGCTCTACGCATTGACCGCGGTCAAACGTTTGCCAAGCGCATCAAGAAAAGAGAAAAGAGAAGAAAAAAAGTTAATTAAAAAGCTGGAACTTTTGAGGTGAGGAACTACTCTTTGAATGTGGGGGCGGGAGTGGCTTACGCTGCAGATGTGTGGTGTATGAGAGAGAGAGAGAGAGTGGTGTGTGAGAGAGAGAGAGAGAGAGAGAGAGAGAGAGAGAGAGAGAGAGAGAGAGAGAGAGAGAGAGAGAGAGAGATAAAAGCAGTTTATTCTAAGACATCTAAACCCTCAGCTAAGGGCCTGGGAGTGTATAGTAAGTGCAATGGTGGCAGGGGAAGGGGAAAGCGAATGGAGATCACATTAAAAAGAAAAAGAGTGGTGTGCATGTGCACTCAGTCTATAAACCCCAATAGGACAGAGAGAAACCTCAAGCTATGACCACAATGCCCCCGACCCCCAATCCACATTTCCTACAGACATACATGGTCTTAGCCGTATATAATCCTCCATCTACCTAAAAAGGGGGTCTTTTTCTCCTTTCATGGTGAGACGTTGCAGAGGCGACTGATCCTTTCCATCTTTCCTAATAAACCCCCCCCCCCCCCCAAAAAAACAAAAAAAACCTGCAGGCTGAACAGCAGGGTCAATGTCACACCAAGCGCTGCGGTGAGATCATCGGTGATGTCAACCTTTTTTCGGTGTCAGCGTCATGTCACGGTAACTCGCTCGTCATGTAAGCAATCCCCCGGGGAGGACATTAAACCAAACGGCCGCTACGTGATACGTGTTCACTGTGGCGTAACATCTACAGTCCCCAGGGCTCGCGTTCCTCGTGGGAATCCCCGTGTCCTCGACCAGCCAGCCCCTGGCTGTGTCCTCGTAATCAGTAGTCACTTATTGACACGTCGGATGCGTCACTTATTAACTTTTTTTTGTCTTCTAACCAGCAGAATGAAAGTCACATAGTATATATATAGTACATCTAACAAATATACAAACGCTACGCACATCGACCCCGATGTTCTTTTCCTCCGTGT